>NW_027288107.1:0-120438 GCF_047511675.1 Marmota flaviventris | reverse complement strand
AGTCTTAACCCTAGCTCTAACCTCACTTATTACCCTACCCCTAACCATAAACCTCATGATAACCATAGCCCTAACCCCAAACCTATTCTAATCCTAACCATGAACCTAACCCTAGACCTAACTTTAAACGTAATCCTTGCCGTAGTCCTAACCTTAGCTCAGACCCTAACCATACCCTAAATCTAACCCTAACCCTAGTCCTAAACCTAACCTTAACCCTAACCCGACATCTAACCATGTCCATTACCCTAAACCTAATGGTAACCCTAGACCTAACCATAACACTAACCCTAACCCTAACCATTATCTTAGCCCTAGTCCTAACCCTAAACCTAACCCTAGCCTTAGCATTAATCCTAGCTTAAACCCTAAAATGTACACTAAACCTAACCCTAACCCTAGTCTTAATCCTAACCCTATCCTAACTCTAGCCATAATCCTAACTATTACTCTATCCCTAACACTAGCTCTAACCTTATCAATTACCCTAACAATAACCATAATCTTAATGCTAACCCTAGGCCTAACCCTAACCCTATCCATTACCCTAAACCTAATCTGAACCCTAAACCTAATCTGAAGCATAAACCTAACCCTATCCATTACCCTAACCCTAACTCTAACCATAATGCTAATTTGAGTCCTAACCCTAAAGCTTAATCTACCCAAACCCAAAACTAACCCTGACCATTTTAATACCCTTAGCTCTAAACCTGAACCTTACCCTAAACCTAACTCTGACACTAGACTTAGCCATAAACCTTACCCTAAAATTATCCCTAACCGTAAACCTAGACATGATATTAGCCCTAGCCCTAATACTTGCCATAACCCTAACAAAAATGCTAGCCCCCATTCTAGCCCTAAACCTAGCCTTGATCCTAACCTGTGCCCTAACTTGGCCTATCCTTAATTTTATCCCTCACTCTAGTTCTGAACCAAGCTATAACCCCATCCCTTCCCTTAAACCTAACCCTAACACTAGACCTAGACCTAAACCTACAACTAACCCTAGACCTGATCCTAGCCCTCATTTAGCCTTAACCCTAACCCTAACCCTAACCCTAACACTAGTACTAAGACTAACTCCAACTCTCACCCTAGCCCTATTCCTAGTTCTAACCCTATCACTTACCATAACCCTAACACTTGCCCTAACCTTAGCCCTAACCTTAGCCCTATCCCTAACTTTAGATCTAACCATAACTCTAAATCTAACCCTAAATCTAATCCTAAAACTCACACTAACACTAGCCCTAACACTAATGCTAATCCTAACACTAGCCCTAAACATAGTTCTAGCCCTAAAACAAAACCGAACCACAGCCCTAACCCTAAACTTTAACCTGAACCAAAACTTAACCCAACACCTAGCCCTAACCCTAGCCTTAATTCCAGTCCTATCCTAACCCTAAAACTAACCTTGACCCTGACTCTGACCCTGTAACTAACCCTACCTCTAACATCACCCTAAAAATAAACCTAACCCTAAAACTAGACATAGCCCTAAATCTAATGCTAAAAGTAGCCCTAATCATAACCCTAGTTCTTACATTAGCTGTAGCCCTAACCCTAGCCATAACCTAAAAAAAAGCATAGCCCTAAACTGAGCCCTACACCTCGTTTTATCCCTAATCCTAACCCTGGCCCTAGCCCTAAACATTACCTTAAACCTAACCCTAACCCTAAAACTTGCCATAACCCTAAACCTAATCCTAGCCTTAGTCCTAAGCATAAACCTAGACCTAACCATAGCTCTAAACCTATCCATTACCTAACCCTAATGCAAACTCTAGGATAACCCTAACCCTATCTCTAACCCTAAATTTATCCATTACCTTAAACCTAACCTGAACCTTAAACCTAACCATATCCATTACGCTAACCTTAGCCCTAACCCTAATGCTAATTAGAGCCCTAACCCTTAAACTTAACCTAACACAAACCATAACTGTTACCATGAACCTAATAATAACCCTATCACTAAAACTGACCATAACCCTCAACCTAAATCTTACACTAGAACTAGCCATAAACCTCACCCTAAAACTAACCCTAACCATAAACTTAGACCTGACATTAGCCCTAGTCTTAATCCTAGCCCTAACCCTAACACAAAATCTAGCCCTAATCCTAACACTTAACCTAGCCTAATCCTAACCCTAACACTAACACTGGCCCCAAAACTAGGCCTAGCCCTAACACTAAACCTAGCGCTAATCCTAGTACTAATTTTGACCTAACCCTAACCCTAGCACTAAGACTAGCTCTAACTCTAACTGTAGTCCTATCCCTAGTTTTAAACCTATCCCTTAAAATAACCCAAACCCTAGCCCTAAACTTAGCCCCAACCCTAGCCCTAACTTTTGCCCTAGCCCTAAACCTAAATCGAATCCTAACTCTAAATCTAACCCTAATTCTAAGCCTAAACCTCACCCTAACACTAGCCCTATTCCTAATGCTAATTGTAAAACTAGCCCTAACCCTAGCCCTAGCACTCAAATAAAATTGAGTCATAGGCTTAAAACTAAACCTTACCCTAAATCAAACCCTAAACCTATACCTACCCCTAAACCTAGCAATAATTCGAGTCCTAATCCTAACTCTAGAATTTATGCTGACCCTATTCGGACCCTAACACTAACCCTAGCTCTAAACATCACCCTAGCCCTAAACATCACCCTAACCCTAAACCTAACCCTAAAAATAACCTAACTGGAACTCTAGTTCTTAAATTAGCCATGGCCCTGCCCTAACAGAAAACCAAGCCCTAATCTGAGACCTAAACCTAGCTTTAAACTTAACCCTAACCTTAACCCTAGCCCTATCTCTAACCCTAATAATATCCCCAACCCTAGCTCTAACCCTGTCCTTTACCCTAAGCCAAACCCTCAGCCTAATGCTACCCTAGTCTTAACCCTAATCCTTAGCCTAACCCAAACCATAACTCTAATACTAATCCTAAACCTAGCCATCATTCTAGCTCTAACCCTAATCCAAACTCTAACCCTAACCCTAACCCTTATTCTGACCCTAACTCTAACCCTAGGTTTACACCTGACACCAACCCTAAACTGAACCCTAACATTAGCCCTATGGGTAACCCTATACCTAAACCTAATCCTAACACAAGACCTAGAAAAAAACCTAATCCTAAATCTAGCCATAACTCTAGCACTATCCTAAACAAAAACCTAGCCCTAGGCCTAACAATAATCCTTAACCTAACTGAAACACGAACCCTACCCCTAGACCTAAACCTAGCCTTAATTCTGGCCTTAAACTTAAACCTAAACCTAACCTAAACAATGACCCTTACCCTAACACAAACCTAGCTCTAAACTTTATGCTAACCCAAAATCTAGCGATAACCCTAACACTACACCTAGCCATCGATAACCCTAACACTACACCTAGCCATCGATAACCCTAACACTACACCTAGCCATAACCCTAACCCCAGCTCATTCACTACCCATTGCCCTAATGCTAGCACTAAACCTCACACAAAACCTAGTCCTAATCCGAGCCCTAACCCTAGCCCTAAGCCTAACCCTAACCCTAACCCTAACCCTAGACCTAACCCTAACCCTAACCCTAACCTTCACCCTAGCCCTAACCCTAGGTCAAAAACTAACCCTTAACATAAATATAACCCTAGTCCTAACCCTAACCCTAACCCTAACCCTAATCCTAGCCCTAATTCTAACAATAACCAAGACCAAACCCTAGCTCTAAATCTATCCATTACCCTAAACATAGCACTAAACTTAAACCTAATCCTAAACCTAGACCTGACACTAACCCTAACCCTTGCCCTGGCCCTAACCATAGGTCAAACCCTAACACGTACCCTAAACCTAACCCTAACAACCCTAGGCCTAATCCTAACCCTACATTAAACCTAGACCTAATCCTAACCATATCCCTAGCCCTAAACCTATCCATTACCCTAAACATAAGCCTAAACCAAATGCTAACCCTAGGCCTAAACTTAAACCTATCACTAACACAAACCCTATCCATTACCTAAACCTAACCTGAGCATTAAACCTAACCTTATCAATGACTCTAACTCTAACCATAACACTAACACTAATGCTAATTAGAGCACTAAACCTAAACCAAACACAAACCAAACTCTGAACAAGACACTGACTCTAATAATACACCTAGTTCTAATACTGACCCTTACCTTTAAACAAACCTTTACATTAGACCTAGATATAAAACTAACCATAGCACTATCCCTAACCAAACCATAGACCTGACATTAGCACTCTACCTAATTCTTGCCCTAAACCTAACACAAATCCTAGCCCTCATGCTAGCCTTAAGCCTAGCCTTAATCCTAATCCAAACCCTAACCCTAGCCCAATCCCTAATTTCAACCCTCACCCTAATTCTGAACCTAGGTATAACCACATCCCTTCCCCTAACCCTAACCCTAACCCTAACACTATCACTAACCCTAACCCTAGCCCTAACACTAGGCCTAACCATAACAGTAACCCTAGCTCTAATCCTAGCCCTAATTTATTGGTAAATGTAACCCTTATTCTAACCCTAGCCCTAAGACTAACTCTAACCCTCGAGCTAGACCTATTTCTAGTACTAACCTTATCTGTTGCCATAACCCTGATACTAGCCCTAACCTTAGCCCTAAGCCTAGCCCTAACCCTAGATCTAACCATAATTCTATATCTAACCCTTACCCTAAGCCTAAACCTCACCCTATCACTAGCCCTAATACTATCACTAATCCAAAAACTAGCCCTAATCCAAGCCCGACACCTAAAACAAAACTGAGCCATAGCCCTAATGCTAATTGTAACCTAACTGTAACTCTATACCTGACATTAGCCCTAGCCCTAATTCTTGTTCTAACCTTAACGCAAAACCTAAACCTACACCTACCCTTAACACTAGCTCTAGTTCGAATGTTATCCCTAACCCTAAAACTGACATTGACCCTGACTCTGACCCTATCACTTACCCTGTCTCAAATCATCACCCTGAAACTAAACCTAATCCTACCACTAGACCTAGCCCTAACCTAACCCTAAATCTAGCCCTAATCATAATGCTAGTTCTTACATTAGCCATAGCCCTACCTTAGCCCTAAACTAGTACTAACCATAACCCTAGCCCTAAGCCTAGCTCTAATCCTATCCATTACCTTAACCCTAAACCTAACCCTAATGCTAACCCTAGGATAACCCTAACACTATCCATAACTCTAAAAATATTACCTAAACCTAACCTGAACCCTAAACCTAATCATATCCACTACCCTAACTCTAAACCTACCCTAACACTAATTTGAGCCCTAAACCTAAACCTTAACCTAAACAACCCTAACCCTTTTCCTGACCCTCCCCTATCTAAAACTGAACCTAACCCATAACCTATCCCTTACACTATACCTAACCATAAACTTAACCCTAAAACTATCACTAACCATAACACTAGACCTGACCTTAGCCCTAGTCCTAATGCTAGACCTAACCCTAACAAAAACTGTAACCCTAATCCTGGCCATAAACTTAGCCTTAATCCTAACCCTAACCTGAACACTAGCCCTAACCCTAAATTAAACCTTCACCGTAGGCCTAAACCTAGCTATAACATCATACCATACCCTAACCCTAATCCTAACCCTAGCCCTAAACAAAGGCCTCACCCTAATACTAATCCTAGCTCTAATCCTATCCCTAATTTAGCCCTAATCCTAAACCTAACCATATCCTTAGCCCTAAGACTAACTCTAAATCTCGCCCTAGCCCCAGCCCTAGTTCTAAACTTATCCCTTTCTATAAGCCAAAGCCTAGCCCTAACCCTAGCCCAAACCTAGCCCTAAATTTAGGCCTAGCATTAAACCTATATCTAACCCTAACACTAAATCTATCCCTAACCCTAAACCTAAAACTCACCCTAACAGGAGCCCTAACCCTAATGCTAATTTGAAAACTTGCCCTAAGCCTAGCCATAGCCCTCAAATAAAACTGAGCTATAGCCCTAATCCTAACCCTTAACCTAAACCTAATTCTAATGCTACACCTAGCCCTAACCCTAACTCTACAACTAATATTGACCTTGACTTTGAACCTAAAACTAACCCTAGCTCTAAATATCACCCTAACCCTAAACCTAATCCAAACACTAGACCTAGCCCTAACCCTAACCAGAAAACTAGCCCTAATTGTGAAACCAGTTCTTACATTAGCAATAGCCCTAACCTTAACACAAAACCTAGCCCTAATCTGAGCTCTAACTCTAGCTTTCACCCTAGCCCTAACCCTAACCCTAACCCTAGGGTTAGGGTCAGTGTTAGGGCTTGGTTTAGTTTAGGATTTAGGTTTAGGGCTCAAACTAGCATTACAGTTAGGATTAGGGTAATGATAGGGTTTGGTTTAGGATTCTGGTTAGGTTTAGGGTAACTCATAGAGTTTGGGTTAGCGATATGGTTAGGGTTAGGCCTAGGGTTAGCATTTGGGTAAGAGTTATGTTTAGGGTAATAGATAGGGTTAGAGCTAAGTTTAGAGCTATAGTTATGGTTAGGAACAGGTCTTGAGTTAGGGTTAGGGTTATTGTTAGAACTGAGTTAGGTTTAGGGGTTATGTTTAGTGTAAGGGTTAGGTATTGAGCTAGGTTTATGGCTAGCACGAGGGTTAGGTTTAAGGTTAGGTCTAGGGATAGGATTATGGTAGGGTTACAGTTAGGTCTAGGGATAGGATTATGGTAGAGTTAGGGTTAGGGTTATAATTAAGGTTAGGTTTTGAGTAATGAATACAGATAGATATAGGATTAGGGTTAGGGTTAGATTTCAGTTTATGATTAGGGTTAGGGCTATGGTTATGTTTAGGTTTATGGTAAGGGTTAGGGTTTGAGCTAGGGTTAGGGCTATGGCAAGTGTTACATTTAAGGTTAAGTCTACGGGTAGTTTTCCGGTTAGGGTTAGGGTTAGTTTTAGGGTTTGGGCTAGGATTATCAATAGGTTTAGTGTTAGTTTTAGGGTAATGGATAGGTTTAGGTCTAGGTTTAGGGATAGGGTTAAGTATAGGGTTAGGGATAAGGTTAGGGTTAGAGTTAGGGATAGGTCTAGGTCTATGTTTAGGTTAAGGGTTAGGCTTTGAGCTATTGTTAGGGTTAAGTTTAGGGTTAGGTTTAGGGTTTAGCTAGGTTTAGGTCTTAGATTAGGGCTAGTTTTTGTGTTAGGGTTAAGGATAAGGTTAGGGAAATGGCTAATGTAAGAACTAGGATTACAATTATGGTTAGTTTTAGCTTAGGGGTAGGGGTAGTTCAAGTGTTATGGTTAGGGTGATATTTATACCTATGGTTAGTGTTAGGATATGAGTCATGTTTCAAGGTTAGTTTTAGGGTTAGAGTTAGGACTCAAATTAGGGCTAGGGTTACTTTTAGGGTTTGATTTAAATTTAGGGTTGTGTAGAGATTGGGTGAGTGTTAGGATACAAGTCAGAGTCAGGATTATTTTTAAGGTTAGAATTAGGACTCAAATTAGGTCTAGGGTTTGGTAGGTATAGTGTTAGAATTTGGTTTAAGTTAAGGTTTAGGTTTTGACCTTTTGCTTGGTTTTGTTTTAGTGCTAGGGTTAGGGTTAGGACTAGATTTATGATTAGCATAAGGGTTAGGGCTAGGGCTATGGTTTTGGTTAGGATTAAAGCTAGGTTTAAGATTAGGAGTAGGTCTAGGTTTTGTGTTAGGTTTAGGGCAAGAATTAGGGCTAGGGCTAATATCCTGTCTAGGGTTACAGTTAGGGATAGTTTTAGGGTTCGGTTTAGAGAAATGGTCAGGTTTAGAGCTAAGGGTATTATTAGAGTCAGGGTCAGGTTTGGGGTTTGGGTTAGGTTAAGGTTTAGGTTTAGGGCTCAAATTAACATTAAGGTTAGAGTTAGAGTTAGGGTAATGGATAGGGGTTAGGTTTAGGGTTCAGGTTAGCTTTAGGGTAATGGATATGGTTAGGTTTTCCGATAGGTTTAGGGTTAGGCTGAGGGTTAGCATTAGGGTTAAGGTAAAGGTTATTTATAGAGTTAAAGCTAGGGTTAGGGTTAGGTGCATAATTAGGATTAGGGCTAGAGTTAGGGTTAAGGTCATGGTTAGGGCTGGTGTTAGGGTTAGGATTAGGATAAGGGTATGGTTTAGGGTTTGAGCTAGGTTTAGTTCTAGGGCTAGGGTTAAGTTTAGGGTTATGGTTATGGTTAGTGTTAGAGTTAGGGCTAGGGTTAACATTAGTGTTAGGGTAATTGATAGGTTTAGATGTCAGGTTAGAGTTAGGGTTAGTTTTAGGGTTAAGGTAGGGTTAAGCTTAGGATAAGAGTTAGGATTTGAGCCAGGATTAGGGTTAGGTTTAGGTATAGGTTTCGGTCAGTTCTAGAGTTAGGTTTATGTTTAGAATTAGGGTAGGTTTAGGTTTAGGTCTAGGTTTAGCATTAGGGTTAGGTTATGGTTAGGGTTATGGATAGGGTTTGATCTAGTGTTAGGGCTGGGTTAAGTTTAGGATTATGGCTAGGGTTAGGGTTAGAGTTAGGCCTTGGGTTCGTGTTATGGTTAGCTTAAGGGTAAGGGTTAAGGATCAAGCTAGGGTGAGGTCTAGTGTGAGGGTTAGGTTAAAGTCAGGGCTAGGGTAGGGTTAAAGTTAGGGATAGGGCTAGGATTAGCATTAGGTTTAGGGTTATGTTTAGGGTAATGGATAGAGTTAGAGCTAGGGTTATGGTGACATTTAGGGTTTGGGCTAGGGTTATGTTTAGGGTAAGGTTTAGGGTTTGAGCTTGGGTTAGGGCTAGGTTTAAGCTTAGGGTTATGCTTAGGGTAAGTTTTAGGGCTACATTTAGGGCTAGTTTTTTTGTGAAGTTTAGGGCTAGTGTTAGGTTTATGGGTAATCTAATAGCTAGGGTTATGGTTATGCCTAGTTTTAGGGTTAGTCTAGTGTTAAGGTTAGTTTTGGGGTTAGGATAAGGTTTAGAGTTAGGGTTTGTGTTAGGGTGATGGTCAGTGTTCGGGTTTGTGTTAGTTTTAGGGTTATGGCCACGATTAGGACTACAGTTAACTCTAGGGTGAGTTAGTGTTTGGGTTAGTTTAAGGATTATTGTTAGGTTGAGGGCTAGAATTATGGCTATATTTAGGATTAGATTTAGGTCTAGGGCTAGTGTTAGTGTAGATTTAGGTATAATTTTACCTGTAAGGATAGTGTTAGTTTTCAGTTTAGGGGTAGGGTCAGGTTTAAACCAAAGGTTAGTGTTAGGGTCAGAATAAGGGTCATGGTTAGGGTTAGAGTTGGGTTAAGTTTAGAGCTAGAATGAGGGCTAGGGTTAGGACTAGTAATAGAGTTAGGATTTGGGGTAAACTAGGATTAAGGTTAGGACTAGGGCAGCAATAGGGTGAAGGTTTGACTTAGTGTAAGGGATAGGTTTAGAGCTAGGGCTAGGACCAGGGATAGGGTTAGGGTTAGGGCAAGGGTTAGGGTTAGGATTAGAATTAAGCCTAAATTTAGGGCTAATGTCAGGTCTAGGGTTAGATTTAGTGTTATGATTATAGCTAGGTATAATGTAATAATTAGGTTAAGGTTTAGGGTATGGTTTAGAGCTAGGGATATTATTAGGGTCAGATTCAGGGATATGGTTTGGGTTGGGTTAATGATTAAGTTTAGGGCTCAAATTAGCTTTAAGTTTAGGGTTAGGGTTATGGATATAGTAAGGTTTAGGGTTCAGGTTAGGTTTAGGGTAATAAATAGGTTTAGGGTTAGGAATAGGCTTAGGGTTATCCTAGAGTTAGCATTAGGGTATGGTTACAGTTAGGGTAATGGATAAGATTACAGCTAGGGTTAGGGCTAGAGTTATGGTTAGGATTAGGGCTAGGGTAAGGTTTAGGGTTAGGGCAAGTTTTGGGGTTAAGGTTAGGTTTAGGGTAAGGGTTAGGGCTAGAGTTAGGGTTATGGTTAGGGTTAAAGGTAGTGTTAAGTCTCGGATTAGTGCTTGTCTGAGGTTAAATTAGAACTAGAATTAGGTCTAGGTTCTGTGTTAGGGTTAGGCCTAGTGTTAGGCTTAGGTTTAGGTTTAGGGATAGGGTTAGGTTTAGGGGAAGGGATGGGATTATAGGTAGGTTTAAGGCTAGGTAGAAAATTAGAATTATGGTCAGGGCTAGGGTTATGGTTTTGGTTATTAATAAGGCTAGGTTGAGGGCTAGGTTGACGGCTAGGGTTTGTTTTAGGGTTATGGCAAGAATTGGGGCTAGAGCTAGTGTCCAGTCAAGGGTTATGGTTCGGAAAAGATTTAGGGTTAGGTTTGTTGCTAGGTCTAGTGTATGAATTAGGTTTAGAGTAAGGGTCAGGTTTAGAGCTAGGTTATTATTAGGGTTAGGGTCAGGTTTAGGGTTTAGTTTAGGTTAGGATTTAGGGTTAGGGCATGAATTAGCATTAGGTTAGGGTTAAGGTAATGAGACTATTAGATTTAGGGTTTAGGTTAGGTTTAGGGTAATAGATAGGGTTAGAGTTAGCAATACGGTCAGGGTTAGGCCTAGGGTTAGCATTAGGGTAAGGGTTATGATTAGGGTAATGGTTAGGGTTAGAGCTAGGGTTAGGGCTAGGGTTATGGTTACTATTAGGCCTAGAGTTAGGGTTAGGGTTAGCCTTAGGGATAGGGTTAGGGTTAGGGTTAGGGTACAGTTTAGGGTTTGAGCTAGGGTTAGTTTGCACTAGGGCAAGGGTTAGGTTTAGGATCATGTCTATGTTAGAGTTACAGTTAGGGTCTGGATTACTGTTAGTATTAGAGCTAGGGTTATCATTAGGTTCAGGGTATTGGAGAGGGTTAAATGTCAGCTTAGGTTAGGGTTAGGATTAGGGTTAGTTTTAAGGTAATGGTTAGGGTTTGCGCTAGGGTTAGGTTAGGGTTAGAATTAGGGTAATGGATAGGTTTAGGGCTTGTGATAGAGTTAGGGTTTGGCCTAGGGTATAATTAAGTGTAGCTTTAGGGCAACTTTTAGGATTAGCATTAGGGTTATGGCCAGTGTTAGGGTGGGGTTTAGGTTTAGGCTTAGGGTAAGATTTAGTTAGGTTTAAATCTAGGGTTAGGCCTAGGGCGAAGGTTAGGTCTCGGGTTTGGGCTAGGGTTAGGGCTAGGTTTTGGGTTATGATAAGTGATAGGTTTAGAAGTATTAATAGAACTAGGGTGAGAGTTAAATTTAGCCTTAGGGCTGGGGTTAGGTTTACAGTTAAGGTTAGGGCTAAATTAGTTCTAGGATTAGGGCTAGGGTTAGTGTTAGGGTTAGGGATAGCTTTAGGTCTAGGATTAGTTTTAGGGTTAGGGTAGGGTAAAGTATGATGTTACAGCCAGGTTTAGGGGTAAGGCGAGGGTCAAAATTAGGGTTACGGCTAGGGTTAAGTTTAGGGTTAGGATTAAACCTAGTGTTAGGCCTAGGATTAGGGCTACATTTTGTGTTCGGGTTAGGGCTGCCATTAGTACTAGGTTTAATATCAGGTCTAGGGTTATAGTTAGGGATAGTTTTAAGTATAAGTTTATGGCTAGGAATAGTGTAAGGGTTAGGATGAGGGTTAGGGTCAGCTTTAGAGGTAGGGGTATTATTAGGGTCAAGGTCATGGTTAGGGTTTGGTTTAGGTTAAGGTTGAGGGTTAGGGCTCAAATTAGCACTAGGGTTAAGGTTATAGTTAGGGTAATGGATATGGCTAGGTTTAGGGTTCAGGTTATATTTATGGTAATGGATAGGTTAGGGTTAGAGATAGTGCTAGATTTAGGCCAGTGGTTAGCGTTAAGTTTAGGGTTAGGGTTAAGGTAATGGATAGGGTTAGAGCTAGGATTAGGGTTAGGATTGTGGTTAAGATTAGGGCTAGGTTTAGGATTAGGTTTAAAGATTGTGCAAAGGTTAAATTTAGGGTTAGGTTTAGAGTAAGGGTTAGGGTTAGTGTTAGTGTTAGGGTTAAACCTACGGTGGGTCTCAGATTAGGGCTAGGTTTTGGGTTATGTTAGGGCTAGTGTTAGGGATACGGCTAATGTAAGAACTAGGGTTATGATTAGATCTAGTTTTAGAGTTACCATTAGGGCTAAGTCAAGTTTTAGGATTAGGTTTAGTTTTAGGTTGATGTTTTGAACTAGGGTTAGTGTTAGGGTCAGAGTCAGGATCAGAGTTCGTTTTAGGGTTAGGGATGGGACTCAAATTAGGGGTAGGCTTAGAGCTAGATGAGGGGTAAGGATTTGGTTTATGTTAAGGTTTAGGGTTAGTGCTATGGCTCAGTTTTGTTTTCGGGCTAAGGCTAAAGTAAAGGGTAGTTTTACAATAGCATGAGTGTTATTGCTAGTGATAGTTTAAGTCTGGGCTTAGGGTTAGATTTGGAGTTATGATTAATTCTAGGGTCAGTGCTATGGCTAGGGATTGGGCTAAGGTTAGGGCTAGTGTTTGGGTTATGGTCAGGCATAGGGTTAGAACTAGGAATAGTGCTAGGGTGAGAGAGTTAGTTTTAAGGCCATGGTTAGGGCTAGGTTTAGGGTTAGGTTTAGGGGAAGGGATGCCTGTTTGATTTCCACCTCCATTTCCATTTACCCGTATAAATCAAAATGAAATGAAACCTTAAATACAAAGTGTCCATGATAATGAACCATTGATTTGATAAGGCCCAAAACTTGGGAGCATACTAAGGCTAGATAAAAGATGAATCCTGTCCAGTATCAAATAAATTTGAACAAAAATAACTCTCACCCTAACATTACATCTAATCCTAGCCCTATCCCTATCCCTAAACCTAACCCTAACCCTAACCTGATTAGAGAACCATTGATCCTAGAAGTCCCAAACTTGGAGAGCTTTGTGGGGCAAGCTAAATAATGAATCCTATGCAGTATCAAACAAATCTTACCAAATAATTATGGGAGGAATTTCAGTGCATGCATATTTCCCTGCTTTCTCCTAAAGGGCTCTCAGATAAAGTTGTTTTTGCATGCTTCAGCTTAGGCCTACAGTCACAAAGAATATACTAGAGTGTCCCCACAAAGAATTGAGGGTGTGTGTGCAGTTTCAAGCAACTAGCATAAACCCTGTTTGATTTCCAGGTCTATTTCTATTTACTAGTTTAGGTAAAAATGAAGTGAAATGAACGTATTAACTGTTCCTGACACCAAACAGTTGGACCAAAAGACATAAAGCTGGGGAACAGAGTAAAAGGTGAATCCTGGATTGTATCAAAGAAAGTTGAATTAAGTAACTCTAACCCTATCACTACCTCTAAACCTAGCCCTAATCCTAACCCTAAACATTAATATAGCCCTATCCCTAACTATAACTTTAACCCTAATTTTAACTGTAACAATTGCCCAAACCCTACCTCTAACTCTATCCATTACCATAACCCTAACACTAACCCTAATGGTGACTGCAGTCCTAACCTTAACCTTTACCCTATACCTGTTCTAACCCTAATCCTGCCCTAGACCTAAAACTAGCTCAAACCCTAACACTTACCCTAAACCTACCCCTAAACCTAAGCCTAACCCTAACCCTAACTCTAACTTTAGCCCTAATCCTAACCATAAACGTAGCCCCAACCCTAGCTGTAATCCTATCTATTACCCTAAACATAAGCCTAACCCAAATTCTAACAATAGGACTAAACCTAACCGTATAGCTATCCCTAACACTATTCAAAACCCTAAACCTAACCTGAACCCTAAATCTAACCCGATCCATTACCCAAAACCTAATGTTAATTCGAGCCTTAACCTTGGATGTTATCCTAAACCAATTCCTACCCTGATCCTAGCTCTGAACCTGACCTTTACCCTAAACCTAACCCTTACATTAGACCTAGCCATTACCTAACTCTAAAACTATCCTTAACCATAATACTAGACCTGACATTAGCCATAGCCCTAATCCCAGCCCTATCCCTAACACAAACCCTCATTATAGCCCTAAACCTAGCCTTAATTCTAAAATGTACCCTAACCCTAGCCATAACCCTAAGTATAACCCTCGCCCTAGGCCTAAACCTAGCTGTAACCCCATTTTCCCCTAACTCTAAACCTAACCCTTACCCTAACATTAACCCTAACTCTAGCCCTAATGCTAGGCCTAACCCTAACACTAATCCTAGTGCTAATCCTAGCCCTAATTTAGCCCTAACCCTAAACCTATTCCTAACCCTAGCCCAAAGAATAACTCTCCCTTTCTCTCTAGCCCTATTTCTAGTTCTAACCCTAGCATTACTGTAACCCTAACACTAGCCTTAACCTTAGCCCTAATCCTAGCACTAGCCCTAAACCTAGAACTAACCATAACAAAAAAAAAATCTAAGCCTAAACCTCAACCTACCACTAGCCCTAACACTATTGCTAATCCTAAAGCTAGCCCTAACCTTAGCCCTAGCTCTAAAACAAAACTGAGCCATAGCACTAACCCTAACCCTAGACCTGACATTAGCCCTATCCCTAATTCTTACCCTAACCATAACAAAAACACTAAACCTACACCTAGCCTTAACCCTAGCCCTAATTAGAGTCCTATCCCTAACCCTAAAGTAATATTGAACCTGTCTCTGACCCTAATACTAACCCTAACTCTAATCATCACCCGGAACCTAAACCTAACCCTAACAATAGACCTAGATTTAATGCTAACCATAAAACTAGCCCTATTCGTAACCCTAGATCTTCCATGAGACATAGTGCTACACTAGCCCTAACCTAACCCAAAACCTAGCCCTAATCCGAGCCCTCACCCTAGCTTTAATACTAACCCTAACCCTAACTCGGGCCTTAACACTTAACCTAAACCTGACCCTAAACCTAAACCTGTCCTAACATAAAACCTAACCTGAACCATAGCCCTAATCTTAACCATAACCCTAGCCCTAACCCTAGCTCAAATCCTATCCATTCCCCTAACCATAAACCTAACTAAAATCTAATCCAATTCCTAACCTTAATCATAGCCATAATCTAACCATTACCCTAGCCCTAACTGTAGCTCTAATCTTATCCATTAGCCTAACCAAACCCGGACTGAATTCTATCCCTATTCCAAACCCTAACTCTATCACTAACCCTAACCCTATCCATCACCCTAAAACTAACCTGAATCCTAAACCTAACTATAACAATTACGCTAACCCTAACCCTAACGCTAAAGCTAATTTGAGCCCTAACCCTAAATGTGAACCCAAACCATACCCTAACCCTGACTCTGACCCTAATATAATGCTAGCTGTAAACCTGACCCCAACCCTCAACCTCACCCTTACAATAGATGTAGCCATAAACATAATCGTAAAACTGTTCCTAACCATAACCCTAGACCTGTCATTAGCCCTAGCCCTAAACTTAACCCAAACCCTAGCTCTCATCCTAGCTCTAAGCCTAGCCTTAATTCTAATCTTAATCTTAACCCTAGCCCTAATTTTATCCCTTGCCCTAACCCTAAACCTAGCTGTAACATCATACCTTACCCTAATCCTATCACTAGCCCTAACACTAGCCCTAAACTAGGCCTAAACCTAACAATAACCCTAGCACTAATCTTAGCCCTAATTTAGCCTAACCCTAAACCTAACCCTAGCCCTAGCCCTAAGATTAAGTCTCATTCTCACCCTAGCCCTAGTCCTAGTTCTAAACCTATCCCTTACCATAAACCAAAACTTAGCCCTATCCCTAGCCTTAACCTTCAACCTAGCCCTAAACATGGATCTAACCCTAACATTAAGCATGAACCTCACCCTAACACTAGCCCTAACCCAAATGCTAATTGGAAAAATAGTCCTAACCCTACCCTAGCCCTAAAACAAACTGAGCCATAACCATAACCCTAAACCTTAACCTAAACCAAACCCTAACCCTACACCTATACCTTAACCTAGCTTTAATTTGAGTCCTAACTCTAACCCTAGAAATAACCCTGTCTCTGACTCTGACCCTAACACTAACCCTAGCTCTAAACATCGTCCTAATGCTAACCCTAAAACTAGCTTTAATTGAAAACCTAGTTCTTACATTAGCCATAGCCCTAATGCTAACACAAATCCTAGCCCTAATCCAAGCCTTAACCCTAGTTTAAACCCTAACCCTAACCATAGCCCTAAACCTTACCCTAACACAAACCCTAACCCTACCTCTAAAACTATCCCTTACCCTAAGCAAAACCCTCACCCTAATGCTACCCTAGTCCTAACACTAATCCTTAGCCTACCCCAAACCCTAACTCTATTACTAGTCCTAACCCTAGCCCTCATTCTAGCTCCAACCATAACCCAAACCCAAACTCTTACCCTGACCCTTATTTTGACCCTAACACTAACCCTATGTCTAAACCTGACCCCAACCCTAAATGGAACCCTAAGAGTACCCCTATTGGTAAAACTATACCTAAACATAACCATAACACTAGCACTTGACCAAACCTAATCCTAAATAGAGTCATAAATCTAGCCCTAGCCCTAAAAATATCCTAGCACTAGCCCTAACAATAACCCTTAACCTAATGCAAAGACTAACCCGATCCTTAGACCAAATGCTAGTCCTAATTCTGGCCCTAACCCTAAACCTAACTCGAACCCAAACAGTGATTATTACCATAACCCAAACCCTAACTCTAAACTTTATCCTAACCCAAAACCTAACTCTAACACTAGACTTACCCATAACCCTAACCCTAATGTAGTCATAAACATAATTCTAGCTCTTATATTACCCATAGCCCTAATGCTATCCATAAACCTCCCACAACACCTAGCCCTTATCCTAGCCCTAAACATAGCCCTATTGTAACCCTAACTGTAACCCTAGATCCAACCCTAACCCTTGCCATAGCCCTAACCCTAGCACTAATGCTAACACTTACCCTAAATATAACCCTAACATTAACCCTAGGCCTAACCCTATACTAGCCCTAATCCTAACCTTAACCAACCCTAAACTTAGCTCTAACCCTATCCATTACCCTAAAGATAAGCCTAACTTAAATGCTAACCCTAGGCCTAATGCTAACCCTATCCCTAACACTAACCTTTTCCATTACTCTAACCTAACTTGGACCCTAAATCTAACCCTATCTATTACCCTAACCCTAACCCTAACACTAACACTAAATCAAGCCTTAACCCTAAACTTTAACCTATGTCAAACCCTACCCAGACCCTGACCCTAATAATATACCTAGCTCTAAACCTGACCTTTATCCTAAACCTAACCCTTACACTAGGCCTAGCTACAACCTAACCCAAAAACTAACCCTAACCATATACCTAGACCTGACATTAGCCCTAGCCTTAATACTAGCCTTAACCCTAATACAAACCCTAGCCCTCATCCTAGCCTTAATCCTAACCTGAATCCTAACCCTAGAACTACCCCTGATTTTAACCCTCGCATTAGCCCTGAATCTAGCTATAACCCCATCTTTTCCCATAACTCTAACCCTAAATCTTACCCTAACACTAACCCTAACTCTAGCCCTAACCATATGCCTAACCCAAACACTGACCCTAGCGCTAATCCTAGCCCTAATTTAGCCCTAACCCTACTCCTAACCCTAGGCCTAAAACTAACTCTAACACTCTCCCTAGCCCTACTTCTAGTTATAACCCTATCAGTTACCATAACCCTAATACAAGCCATAACCTTAGCCCTAATCCTAGCCCCAGACCAATCCCTAGACCTAACCATAACTCTAAATCTAACCCTAACCCTAAGCTTAAACCTCACCTTACCACTAGACCTAACACTATCACTAATCCTAAAACTAGCCCTAACCCTAGCCTTAGCCCTAAAACAAAACAGAGCCATTTCCCTAACCCTACACCTTAACCTAAACTGTAACCCTACACCTAGCCATAACCTCCTTACACTAATTTGAGTCCTAGGCCTAAAACTAACCTTGACACTGACTTATATCCTAACACTAGCCCTAGCTATAAATATCACACTAACCCTAAAGATAATGCTAATGCTATACCTAAGCCAAACACTAACCTTAAATTTAACCCAAATAATAACCCTATATCTTACATTACCCATAGCCCTAACCCAATCCCTAACCTAATCTAAATCTTAGTCCTACTCCAAGACCTAACATTAGCTTTAACCCTAACCCTAAACCTAAACCTAATCCTAAATCTTGCTTTATACTAACCATAATCCTAGCCCTAACCCTACCTCTAATCCTATCCATTACCTTAACCCTATCCCTAACCCTAATGCTAACCCTAGGATAACTCTAACCCTATCTATAAACCTAACCCTATCCATTACCCTAAACCTAATCTGAATCGTAAACCTAACCATATCCATTACCCTAACCCTAAACCTAAACCTAATGCTAATTTGAACCCTAACACTAAACCTTAACCTAAACAAAACCTAACCTTGTCCCTGACCCTAACAATACCATACTTCTAAAAGTGACCCTATCCCTCAACCTAATCCTTACACTATACCTAGCCATAAACCTAAACCTGAAACTATCCCTAACCATCATAACCTTAGACCTCATATTAGCCCTAGCCCTAATATAGGACTAAACCTAACACAAAACCTAGCCTTGAACCTAGTCCTAAACCTAGCCTTAATCCTAACCTGAACCCTTACCCTAGCCCTATCCCTAATTTTAACTCTCACCCTAGCCCTGAACCTAGCTATAACCCCATCCCTTCCCCTAAAACTAACCCTAAACCTAACACTAACACTAACCCTAACCATAGCCCTAACCATAGGCCTAACCCTAACACTAAACCTAGCCCTAATCCTAGCCCTAATTTAATGATAACCCTAAGTGAACTCCTAACCCTAGACCTAAGACTAACTCTAACTCTCAACCTAGCCCTATTTCTATTTCTAACCCTATCCATTACCATAACCCTAACATTAACCCTAAACTTAGCCCTAACCCCAGGCATAGCCCTAACCTTAGCTCTAAACATAACTCTAAATCTAACCCTAACCTTAAGCCTAAACTTCACCATACCACTAGCTGAACACTATTGCTAATCCCACAACTACTTCTAATCTTAGCCCTAGCCCTAAAAGAAAACAGAGCCATTGCTCTAACCCTAAACCTTAACCTAAATCAAATATTTCCTCTACAACTAGCCATAACACTAGCTCAAATTTGAGTCCTAGAACTCAAACTAACCCTGACCCAGACTCATATCCAAAAAGTAATCCTAGCTCTAAATATCATCCTAACCCTAAAGCTAATGCTAACTCTCGACCTAGACCAAACCCTAACCCTAAAACTAACCCTAATAATAACCCTAGTTCTTACATTAGTCATAGCTCTAACCCTAGCTCTAACCCTAGCACAAAAATAGCCCTAATCTGAACCCTAACACTAGATTTAACTCTAAACCTAACACTAACCCTAGCCCTAAATCTAACCATAGCACTAGCCCTAACACTAGCTCTAAACCTAACACAAAAATAGCCCTAATCTGAGCCCTAACACTAGATTTAACTCTAAACATAACCCTAACACTAGCCCTAAACCTAACCATAACAATAGCCCTAAACCTAGCTCTAACCCTATCCCTTAACCTAAGCCAAATCCTATCCACAATGCTAATCCTAGCCCTAATCCTAATCCTTAGCCTAACCCAAACACTAACCCTATTACTAGTCCTAACCCTAGCACTCATTCTAGCTCTAACCCTAACCCAAAACCTAACCCTAACTTACACCCTCATTCTGACCCTAACACTAATTATAGGTCTAAACCTGACCCTTACGCTACAGTGAACTCTGAATCTAGCCCTACAAGTAAACTTTTACCTAAACCTAAGCCTAATACTAGTCCTAGGCCTAAACATAATGCTAAACCTAGCAATAACTCTAGCCCTAGCCCTAAACAAAAACTGAGTCCTAGCCCTAACAATAATCCTTAATGGAAACCAAACACTAACACTACCCCTAGACCTAACCCTAGTCCTAATTCTGGCTTTCACCCTAACCCTAACTCTAACCTGAACACTGACACTGACACTAACAATAAACCTAGCTATAAACCTGACCCTAAACCAGAATATCAACTTAACACTAGACCTAGCCATAACCCTATCCCTAAAACTACCACAATTAGAACCATAGAACTTACATTACCCATAGCACTAACCTTAGGCCTAAACCTAACAAAAAACCTAGTCCTAATCAGAGGCCTAAACTTACCCTAAGCATAACCCTAACTCTAACCCTAGACCTACGCTAACCCTAACCCTCACCTTAGTCCTAAACCTAGCTCAAAGCCTAAACCTTAGCCTAAACAAAACCCTAGCCCTATCACTAACAATAACCCTAACCCTAGTCCTAATCCTAACCTTAACACTAGCCCTAACCCTAACAATTACCCTAATTCTAACCCTAACCCTAATGATAAACCTAGCCCTAACCCTAACCGAAACCCTAACCCAAATCATAAACCTAACCATAGGCCTAAACCTAAACCTAATCCTTGCCATAAGCCTCATCCTAACTCAAACCCTAACCCTTAACCTAAACCCAATAGTAAACCTAGCCCTAAAACTAAACTCAACCCTAAAGCTAACCTTACATCTAATCCAATCTATTACCCTAAACCTAAACCTAACTCTAATGAAAACCCTAGCCCTAACCCTAAACCTAACCCTGACCATTACATAGACCTAACACTAAATCTAACCCTCAATCCAGAAATAACCCTAGCTCAAAACCTTACCTTTACCCTAAACCTAATTACATCCCTACTCTAAGCTAGGGTTACTAGCCCTAATCCAATCTCTAACCTTAACTCTAGCCCTAATCCTAACCATAACATTAGCTCTAACCCTATACATTACCCATATGATAACCCTATTCCTAATGCTAACCCTAGGACTAACACTAACCCTATAGCAAACCCTAAATATCTCCATTACCCTAAACTTAAACTGAACCCTAAAACTAACCCTAGCCATTACCCTAAACCTAACTTTAACCCTAGATCTAACCCTTACTTCAAATCTTAACCTAAGCCTACGCCTAAACCTAACACTAACACTACACCTAACCCTAATACTAATTTTATACCTAGCCCTAACCCTAAGCCTAAGACTAAAACAAAATTGAGCAATAGCCCTAACCTTAAAACGTAACTTAATCTAAACCCTAACACACAACTAGTCCTAACCTTAGCCCTAATTGGAGTCATAATGCTAACCTTAAACTAACCCTGACCCTGACTCATATCCTAACACTCTCCGTAGCTCTAAACACCACCCTAAACTTAAACAGAACCCTAACAGTAACCCTAGCATTAGTTCAAGTTCTAACCCTAACCTTAAAACTAACCCTGACCCAACCCATATCCTAACAGTCACCCTAACTCTAAACACTGCCCTCAACTTAAACTGAACCCTAACAGTAATCCTAGCCCTTATTTGAATCCTAACCCTAACCCTAACCCTAAAACAAACACTGTCCCTGACTCATATCCTAACACTGTCCCTAGCTATAAATATCACCTTAACTTTAAACCTAATCATAACACTAGACCTAGCCATAACCCTAACCCTAAACTTAGCCATAATCATTACCCTAGCTCTTACATTACCCACAGCCCTAACCCTAGGCCTAAACCTAACACAAAACCTAGAGCTAATCCTAGGCCTAAACTTAGCCCTAAGTGTAACCCTAACCCTAACCCTAACCTAACACTCAATTAGTCCTAACCCTAGCTCAAAGCCTAACCCTTACCCTAAACATAAACCTACACCTATCCCTAAATATACCCCTAACACTAGCCCTAATCCTAAACATAACCCTAGCCCTAAACCTAGCTCTAAACCTACCCATTACCCTAAACCTAACCCTAAACCTATTGATAACCCTAGGCCTAACCATAACTCTAAACCTAACCAGAAAACTAACCCTAGACCTAGCCCTAAACCTCACACTCAACATAGACCCAACTCTAGCTCAAACCCTTTCCATAAACCTAAACATGACCATAGCCCTAACCCTAAATCTACACCTAAATCTAACACTACCCATAACCCTAAACCTACATCTAGCCATATCCATTACTCTAACCCTAACCCTACCCCTATTGATGACGCTAGCCCTAGTCCTAACTCTAACCCTAACTGTACTGTAATCTTATCCCTAGACCTAATTCTAGACCTAACACTAGCCCTAGGCCTAACTCTAGCTCAAAACCAACCCTTATGCTAAACATAACACTAAAACTAACCCTAGTTCTAACCCTAAACCTAACCCTAACTCAAGACCTATTCCTACCCATAACCCTAGCCCTACTTCTAACCCTATCCATTAGCCTAACCATTACCCCTACCCTAATGCTAACCTTATTGCTAACCCTAACCCTATCAATTACCCTCAACCTAACCTGAACCCTAAACAAAACCCTATAATTATCCTAACCCTGACCCTAATGCTAATTCGAGCCCTAAACCTAAACCCTAAACTAGACCAAACTCTAATGCTGACCCTGACCCTAATAATTCTCCTAGCTCTAAACGTGAATCTTACCCTAACCTAACCCTTACATTAGACCTAGCCACAAATATAACCCTAAAACTATTCTCAACTGTAACCCTAGACCTGACATTACCCCTAGCCCTAATCCTAGCCCTAACCCTAATAAAAAATCCAGTCCTTATCCTAGCCTAATCCTAGCCTTAATCCTAACCCTAACCCTAACTCTAACCCTAGCCCTAAGCCTAAACTAAACCTAGTCCTAATCTTAGCCCTAATTCCACCCTATCCTGAACCCTAACCCTAGACCTAAGACTAATTCTAACTCTCACACTAACCTATCACTAGTTCTAAACCTATCTCTTACCATAACCCTAAACCAAGCCCTCAACCTAGTGCTAAACCTTGCTCTATACATAGCCCTAGCACTAACTTTAGATCAAAATCTAACTCTAAATCTAACTCTAAACCAAAGCCTAAGCCTAATTCTAACACTAGCCCTAAGCCTAACAACAATCCTAAAACTAGCCCTAATCCTAGCACTAACCCTAAAACAAAACTGAGCCATAGCTCTAACACTAACCCTTAAACTAAACCAAACCCTAACCATACACTTACCCCTAACCCTAGCCCTAATTCGAGTTTTAAGCCAAACCCTAAAACTAACCCGAGCTCTGACTCTGACACTAACACTAAACCTAGCTCTAAACATCACCCTAACACTAAACCTAACCTAACACTAAACCTAGCCCTAATCTTTACCCTAAAATTAGCACTAATCATAACCCTGGTACTTACATTAGCCATAAACCTAACCATACCACTAATTTAACACAAAACCTAGCCCTAATCTGAGCCCTAATCTGAGTTTTAAACCTAATCCTAACCCTAACCCTCACCCTAAACCTAGCCCTAATCATAACCATAAACCTAGCCCTAACCCTAGCTCTAACTCTATCCATTATAATAACCATAACCCTAACTCTAATGCTAACCCTAGGCCTAAACCTAACCCTATCTCTAAACCTATCCCTATCCATTTCCCTAAACCTAACATGAATCCTAATATTAAGGCTAACATTATCGTAACCCTAACCATTTAGCTAATTCTATCCCTAAATTTAAGCCTTAACTTATCCCAAACCCTAACCCAGACCTTGACCTTAGTAATAGGCCTATCCCTAAACCTGACCCTAACCTAAGCCTTACACTAGATGTAGCCATAATCCTAAATCTAAAACTATCTTTAAACATAATTTTAGACCTGAAATTAGCCATACTTCTAATACTAGGCCTAACCATTAAACAAACCTAGCCATTATATTGCCCTAAACCTAACCTTAATCAATACCCTAACCATAACCATAGCCCTAACCCTAATTCTAAACATCACCCTACCTCTCAACCTAGCTATAACACCATCCCTTACCCTAAACTTAAACCTACATCTAACCCTAACTCTAAGCTTAAGCTGAACACTAACCCTCACCTTAATCCTAGCCCTAATTCTAGCCCTACCACTAACCCTAACCAAAACTTTAGCTTGAAGACTAACTCTAATTATTACACTGGCCCTATTGCTAGTTCTAACACTATTTCTTACCATAACGCTAACCCTAGCCCTATCCTTAGTCCTAGCCCTAACCCTAGATCTAACCCTAACTCTAAATCTAACCTTAACCCTAAGCCTAAGCCTAACAGTAACACTAACCCTAACCCTAATGCTAATTGTAAAAATAGCCCTAAACCTAAACTTAGCAGTAAAACAAAATCAAGCAATAGCCCTAACCCTAAACCTTAACTTAAACCAAACAGTAACACTACACCTAGACCTAACACTAGCCTTAATTCAAGTACTAACAGTAACCTTAAAACTAACCCTTACCCTGACTAATATCTTAAACTCACCCTAGCTCTAAACACCATCCTAACCTTAAACCAAAACCTAACAATAACCCTAGCCTTTATTTGAGTCATAACCCTAACCCTGAACCTGATTCATATCCTAACACTAACCCTAGCTCTAATTATTACCTTAACCTTAAACCTAACCCTAACTCTAGAACTGCCCTAACCCTAACCCTAAAACTAACCCTAATTGTAATGCTAGTTCTTACATTAGCAATTACCCTAACTCTTGCCCTAATTCTAACACAAAAACTAGGTCTAATCTGAGCCGTAAACCTAGCTTTAACCCTAACCCTAGCCCTAAACCAAGCTCTAAACTTATCCTTTACCTAAGTGAAACCCTAACCTTAATGGTAAACATAGACCTATTTCTAATCTGTAGGCTAACCAAAATCCTAACAATATTAATAGTCCTGACCCTAGCCCTCATTCTAGCTCTAATCCTATCCCAAACACTAATGCTAATCCTGACCCTTATTCTGACTCTAACACAAACCCTAGGTCTAAACCTGACCTTAACCGTAGAGCAAACCCTGACTCTGGCACTACAGATAACCTTATACCTAAACCTAACCCTAACCCTAGCCCTAAATCTAACTCTAATTCTCACACTAGCCTTATCCCTTAGTTCTAACCCTATACATTACAGTAACCCTAACACTAGCCCTAACCCTAGCACTAACCCTTGCCCTATCATTAGTCCTAGCCCTAACCTTAGATCTAAACCTAATTCGAAATCTAACCCTAACCGTAAGCCTAACACTAAATCTAGCCCTAAACCTAATGCTAATCATAAAACTAGCCCTAACCCTAACCCTTGCAGTAAAACAAACTGAGCAATAGCCCTAACACTAAACCTTAACTTAAACCAAATTGTAATGCTACACCTAGACCTAACCATAGCCTTAATTTGAGTCTAACCCTAACCTTAAATCTAACCCTGTCCCTGACTCATATCCTAACACTCACCATAGCTCTAAATACCCTCCTAAACTTAAACTGAAACCTAAAAGTAAACCTATTCCTAATTCGAGTCTTAACCTTCACCCTGACCCTGACTCATATCCTAACACTAACACAAGCTCTAAATACCATCCTAACCTTAACTCTAACCCTAACACTAGAACTACCCCTAACCTGAACCATAAAACTAACCCTCATTGTAACCCTAGTTCTTACATTAGCCATTGCCCTAAAATAGCCCTAACCCTAACACAGAAAGTAGCCCTAATTTGAGCTAAACCTGGATTTAACCCTAACCCTAATTCTAGCCCTTACCCTAGCTCTAAGGCTATCCTTTACCCTATGAATAACCTTAACACTAATGGTAGCCCTAGACCTATGCCTAATCCTTAGGCTAACCAAAATCCTAACCTTATTAATAGTCCTGAACATAGCCCTCATTATAGCTCTAATCCTATCCTAAACCCAAACGCTAACCATAACACTTATCCTGACCCTAACACAACCCTTGTTCTAAACCTGACCCTAACACTAGACTAAAACTTAACACTAGCCCTGGACCTAAACCTAATCCTAAATCTAGTGTTAACTGTAGCCCTAGACCTATACAAAAACCTAGTCCTAGGCCTAACAATAACCCTTATCCTAACACAAACACTAACCCTACCCCTAGACCTAAACCTACTCCTAACTTGAACTCTAACCCAAACACTGACTCTGCCTTTAACAGTAAACCTACTTCTAAACCTGACCCTAACTGAAAATCTAAACCTAACACTAGATCTTGCCATAACCCTAACCCTGAAGACTAGCCCTAATCATAACCCTAGCTCTTACATTACCCACAGCTTTAACCCTAGGCCTAAACCTAACACAAAACCTAGAGCTAATCCTAGACCTTAACTTAACACTAAGCATAAAGCTAACCCTAACCCTAACCCTAGCCCTAACCCAAACCTAACCCTCTCCTTAGACCTAACCCTTGCTCAAAACCTAACCCTTACTATAAACATAAACCTAGAACTATCCCTGAATCTAACCCTAAACATAGTCCTAATCCTAACCTTAACCCTAGCCCTAATCCTACCTCTAAACCCATTACCTTAAACTTAATTGTAACCCTAGGTTTAACCCTAACCATAATCCTAACCCTAAACAGAAGACTAACCCTAGACCTAACCCTAAACTAATACTTGCTATAGCTCTAACCATAGGTTAAACCCTAACCCTTATCATAAACCTAAACATAACCATAGGCCTAACCCTAAACTTAAATCTAACCCTGTCCCTAACCCTAAACCTACATCTAACCATATTTATTACCCTAACCCTAACCCTAAACTTAATTATAAGCATTTCCCTAACCCTTACACTAACCCTAAACCTACCATAATCCTAACCCTAAACATAACCCTGAACCTAATCCTTGCTCTAACCCTAATAATAGCTCAGAACCTAACTCTTACACTAAACATAACACTAACCCTAACCCTAGTTCTAACCCATACCGTAAAAAAACTCAAGTCCTAAACCTAACCAAAAGTCTAGCTATAATCTTAGATCTAACTGTATCCATTACCCTAATCATAACCCATACCCTAATGCTAACTCTAGGCCTAACCTTATCTCAAGACCTAATCCTAACCATAACACTAGCCCTAACCTTAACTCTAACTGTATCCATTACCCTAAACATAACCCTTTCCCTAATGCTAACCCTAGGCCTAACCCTAAACTTATAACTAAACCCAACACTATCAGTTACCCAAAACCTCACCTGTACCCTAAATCTAACCCTATCATTGCCCTAACCATAACCCTTATTCTAATTTGAGCACTAACCCTAAACTCAAACCTAAAAGAAACCCTAAAAACCATGACCCTTACCCTAATAATTCCCGTAACTCTAACCTAACCCTTACCCTAAACCTAATCCTTACATTAGACTTAGCCAAAACCTAAACCTAAAAATATCCATAACCATAACCCTAGACCTGACATTAGCCGGAGTTATAATCCTAGCCATAACCAGAACACAAACCCTAGCCCATATTAGCCCTAAACATAGCTTTCATCATAACCCTAACCTTAAACCTAGGCCTAACTTAAAACCAACCCTATCCCTAATCTTAGACCTACCTTAGCCCTATCCCTAACCCTAACCCTAATCCTAACCCTAGTCCTAAAACTAAGTCTAACTCACTCCCTAGCCCTAAAACTAGTTTTAACCCTATTCCTTACTGGAACTCTAAACCTAGCCATAACCCTAGGCCCAACCCTAGCCATTTCCTTAGCCCTAACCCTAACCCTAGATCTAAACTTAACTCTAATCTAACACTAATGCAAAGCCTAAGCCTAAACCTAACACTAACCCTAAACCTAATTCTAATGCTACTCCTAAAACTAGCCCTAACTCTAGCCTAGCCCTAATACAAAACCGAGCCATAGCCATAACCCTAACCCTTAACCTAAACCAAACCCTAACCCTGCAACTAGCCTTAACTCTAGCCACAATTCTATTTTAAGTAGGACCCTAAAACTAACCCTAACAGTGATTCTGATGCTAACACTAACCCTAGTTTAAACATCCACCCCAAACATAACCCTAAACATAACACTAGACCTAGCCCTAACCCTAATCCTAACCCTAAAACTAGCCCTAATTTTAACCCTAGTATTTACATTACCCATAACCCTAACCATAGCCCTAACTTAACCCAAAGCCTAGCTTAATCTGAGTCCTAAACCTAATTAATAATAATTTATTATTAATTAATAATAAATTATTAGATAAATTAATAATTTAACGCTAATCCTAACCTTAACCCTAAACCTAGCACTAATAATAACCATGACCTTAGCTCTAACCCTAGCTCTAACCCTATCCATTACCCTAACCATAATCCTAACCCTAATGCTACCCCTAGGCCTAAAGCTTACCGTATCCCTAATCCTAACCATATCCATTACCCTAAATCTAACTTGAAACCTAAACCAAACTATATCATTACCCTAATCATAACCCTATGCTAATTGGAGCCCTAAATTTAAACCTTAACCTATCTCAAACACTCATCACGACCCTGACCCAAACAATACCCTTAGCTCTAAATCTGATCCTAACCCTAAACCGAACCCTTACACTACATCTAACCTAACCCTAAAACTGTCTTTAATTGTAAAACTGGACCTGAAATTAACCCTAGCCCTAACACTAGCCCTAAACCTAGCCTTAACTCTAACCCAAACCATAACCCAAGCTTTAACTCTAATTCTAACCTTCGCCCTAGCCCTAAACCTAACTATAACCCCATCCCTTACCCTAAACCTAACCATAACCCTAAAATTAACCATAATCTTAAACCTAACCCTTGCCTTAACCCTAGGCCTAACACTAACACTAAGCCTAGCAATAACCCTAATTTAGTCCTATCCTAACTCTAAACCTAGCCTTAAGACTAACTCTAACTCTTGCCCTAGCCCTAGCCCTAGTTCTATCCTTAGTCTTAGGCCAACCCTAGATTTAAATCTAACTCTAAATTTAAACCTAACTCTAAATTTAACCATAACCATAATCCTAATCCAAACTGTAACAATAGTCCTAACAATAATGCTAATCCTAAAACGTTCCTTACACCTAGCCCTAGCCATAAAACAAAACCAAGCCATATCCCTAACGCTAACCCTTAACCTAAACCAAACCATAAACCTACACCTAGCCCTAACCCTAATTCTAAAAATAACCCTGGCCCTGATGCTGATCCTAACACTAATCCTAGCTCTAAACATCACCCTAACTTTAAATTAACCCTAACACTAGACCTAGCCTTAACCATAACCCTAAAACTAGCCCTAATTGTAACCCTAGTTCGTACATTAATCGTTGTCAGTACCCTAGCCCTAACCCTAACACAAAGCCTACCTCTAATTCTAGTCCTAACCCTAGCTTAAACCCTATCTTAACCCTAACACTAGCCCTAACCCTAAACCTAACCCAATCCCTAACCCTTGGTACAACCCTATCACTTACCCTAAGCCAAACTCTATCTTAACCCTAATACTCGCCATAAACCTAACCCTAACCCGAGCCATATCCCTAGCTCTAACCTTATCCCTTACCCTAAGCCAAACCCTAAACCAAAAGCTAACCCTAATCCTAAACCTAATCCTTAGCCTAACTTAAACACTAACAGTATTACTAGTCCTAACCCTAGCCCTCATTCTAGTTCTAACCCTAACCCTGACCCTTATTCTGATCCTAGCACTAACCCTAGGTATACACTTGACCCTAACCCTAAACCAAACCCTAACACTAGCCCTGCAGTAAGCCTATACCTATAACTAACCCTAACATAGAACTAGACCCAAAACTAATCCTAAATTTAGCAATAATTCTATCCCTAGACCTAAACAAAATCCTAGCTCTAGCCCTAACAATAATCCTTAACCAAAACTAAACACTTACCCTACCCATAACCCTAACACTAGGCCTAATTCTGGCTCTAACCCTAATCCTAATCCTATCCGGAACACTGACCCTGACCCTAACATTAACCCATCTCTAAACCTGACCCAAACCCAAAACCTAGTCCTAACACTAGACCTAGCCATAACCGTAACCCTAATACTAGCCCTAAACATAACCATAGCCCTAACACTATCTTAACCCTAATCTTAACCCTAAGAGTAGCCCTAGCCCTAACCATAGTCCTAATCCTAGCCCTAAACCTAACACAAAACCTAGCAATAATCCTAAGCCTAAACTTAGCCCTAAGCATGACTCTAACCCTAAACCTAGCCCTAACACTAACACTAACACTAACCCTTGCCTTAGACCTAACCCTAGTTCAAATCCAAACCCTTACCCTAAACATTATCCTAGCCCTATCCTAAACCATAACCGTAACCCTAGCTCTTACCCTAACCTTAAACCTGTCAATTACCCAAACCCTAACCCTAATTATAACCCTATCCCTAACACTAAACCTAACCCTAAACATAAATGTATCCCAAGACCCAACCATAAACCTAAACATCACCATAGCCCTAAACATAGCAGAAACATTAAACCTTACACTAAACCTAATAAAAATCTAGCCCTAATCTATACCATAACCCTAACCCTAAATCTAACATTATCCATTACCCTAAACCTAACCCTAACTGTAATGAAAACTCTAGCCATAACCCGAACAATAAACCAAAAACTAAACATAAACATATCCCTAGACCTAAACATAAACCTAACCCTTGCCCTAGCCCTAACCCTAGCTCAAACATTAACACTTACCTTAACCTAACCATAACCCTAGCCCTTAACCTAACACTTTTCATAAACCAAACCTTAGGCCTATCCCTAAAACTAACTCTAATCCTAGACTTAATCCAAACAATAACCTAGTTCTAACCCTAGCTCTAAATCTATCCATTATACTAAACATAATACTAACCAAATGCTAACCTTAACCCTATTGCTAATCCTAACCCATCCATTACCGTAAATGTTAACTAAAACCTAAACCTAACCCTATCCATTACCCTAACCCTAAGCCTGAACCTAACGCTAATTCAAACCCTAACCCTAAACTTTGACCTTAACCAAATGCTAACCCTGACCGTAACAATAATAATAACTGTAAACCTGAACCTTACCCTAAACATAGCCCTAGTCCTAGTTCTAGCACTGAACCTAACAGAAACCCTAGCCCTAAACCTAGCCTTAATCCTAACCTAAACACTAACTCTACCACTAATCCTATCTATCCATCACCCTAGCCCTAAAGCTAGCTATAACCCCACACATTCCCCTAAACTTAATCCTAAAACCAATTCTAATTCTAAACATAGCCCTATCCCTAGGCTTAACCCTAACACTAATCCTAGCCCTAATCCTAGCCCTAATTTAGCTTTAACACTAACCCTAACACTAAGCCTAGTCCTAAATCTAAATCTAACTCTTGTCCAGGCCATTTCCCTAGTTCTGACCCTATCCTTTACTGTAAAACTAACCCTAGCCCTAACCCTAACCATGGATCTAACCCTAACTCTAAATCTAACCCTAACCCTAAGCCTAAACCTCACCCTAACACTAGCCCTAACCCTAAAACTAATTCAAAATGTAGCCTTAACCCTAGTACTAGCCCTAAAGCAAAACGAGCCACAGCTCTAACCCTAACCCTAACCCATAGAAGTCAAGATGAAGTGAAACCTTAAAACACAAACTGTTCCTGACAGTGAACCTTGAACTGAGAAGGTCCAAGCTGGAAAACATGGTAATGCTAGGTAAAAGATTAATCCTGACCAGTATCAAAGAAATTTGAACAAAACCAACTCTAACCCAAACATTAGTTCTAACCCTAGCCCTAACCCTAATCCTAAAACTAAGCCTTTCCTGTTCATAGAGCTTGAGCATAAATGTCCCAAACTTGGGGTGCCTACAGGGCAAGGTAACAGATGAATCCTTCCCAGTATCAAAAATATCTGACCAATAATTGGGGAAGGTGTTTGAGTCCATGCCTATTTCCCATGTTTTCTCCTAAAGTGCTCTTGGATAAATTGATTTTTCATGCTTCAACTTAAGGTAATTTAACAAGGAACAAACCAGAGCATGCCCACAGTGAAGGGATTGAGTGTGTGAAGTATCATGCAGCTAGCACAAACACTGTTTGATTTCCAGCTCCATTTCCATTCATACTTATAGGCCATAATGTAGTGAAAACTAAAAAGTCAAACTGTTCTTGACACTGAACCATTGAACTTTGAAGGCCCAAACTTGGAGACACTTCTAAGGTTGGTCAAAGATGAATCTTGTACAGTATCAAAATAATCCGACCAAAAAAATTTTGAAGCTCTTTTAGTACATGTGTATTTTGATTGCTCCTAAAGCAATCAGAGATAAAGCTGTTTCTTTCTACTTCTGCTTAGGGATACTTTACAGGAATCAAAGAAGAGAATGCTCACAGAGAACTGATTGAGTGTGTGAAGTTTCAAGCAGCTAGCACAAAGACTGTTTTATTTCCAGCTTCATTTCCATTCACCCCTATAGGGCAAAAAGAAGAGAAACATGAAAATTGAAACTATTCCTGAGAGAAAACCCTTTTACGTAGGAGGCCCAAACATTTGGGGAATAGTAAAAATAGGAAAAACGTGAATCCTGCCCAGTATCACAGAAATTTTTAAAAAAACTAACTCTAACCCTAACACCAGGTCTAAACCTAGGCCTAACACTAAGTCTAAACCTAAACCTAATCTGTTTAGAGAACCTTTGATCATAGAAGCTTCAAAATTGGGGAGTCTAGTGGGGCAAGCTTACAGATGAATCATGGGCAGTTTGAAAGAAATCTGGCAAAATAATTGGGCGAGCTATTTCAGTACATGCATAGTTCCCTGTTTTTTCCTAAAGTGTTCTCAGATAAATTTGTATTGCATGCTTCAGCTTATTATTAATTTCACAAGGAACAAACCAGAGAGTGCCACAGAGGACTGATTGAGTGTGTGAAGTTTCAAGCAGTTAGCACCAACCTTGTTTGATTTCCAGCTCCATGTACTTTGACCCATGTAGGTCAAAATGAAGTGAATCCATAGTTCTGTCAGCAAAGAATTGAACTGAGAAGGCCGAAACCTGGGGAACATAGTAAGGCTAGGTAAAAATGTATCCTGCCCAGTATCAAAGAAATTTGAACAAGACAAACTCTAACCCTAACACTAGACTTAACTCTAACCATAAGGATAACCCTAACCTGCTGAGAGAACCTATGATCATAGAAGTCTCAAAGTTGAGGAGCCTAGTGGGGCAGGCTAACAGATGAATCCTGCCTAGTATCAAAAATTTTGACCAAATGATTGGGGGAGGTAGTCCAGTACATGCATATTTTCCTGTTGTCTCCTAAAATGCTCTCGCATAGTGTTGTTTTTGCATGCTTTATCTGTGGGTTACTTTCACAATGATAAAACCAGAGTGTCCTCACAGAGAACTGATTGAGAGTGTGAAGTTTCAAGTAGCTAGCAAAAACGCTGTTTGATTTCCAGCTCCATTTCCATTTACCCATATAGGTCAAAATGAAGTGAAACCTTAAAATAAATACTGACAGCAAACCAGTGAACATAGAAGGCCCAAACCTGGGGAACATAGTAAGGCTAGGTAAAAGATAAATCCTGCCTAGTATCAAAGAAATTTGAACAAAACTACTGTAAACCTAACACTAGATCTATCCTTAATCCTAACCCTACAGCTCACCCTAGCCTGTTTAGAGAACCTTTGATCATATAAGTCCCAAACTAAGGGAGCCTAGTGGGGAAAGCTAACAGATGAATCCTGCACAGTATCAAAGAAATCTGAGAAAATAATTGGGGGAAGTGTTTCAGTACATACATACTTACTTGATTTCTCCAAAAGTGCTCTGGGATATAGTTGCTTTGCATGCTTCAGCTGAGGGCAACATTCATAAGGAACAAACCAGAGCATGCCCACAGTGAAGTGATTCAGTGTGTGCAGTGTCAAGCAATTAGCAGCAACCCTGTTTGATTTCATGCTCCATTTCTCTTCAACAAAATAGTTCAAAATAAAGTGAATTTTTAAAATACAAACTGTTCCTGACAGCGAACCATTGAACCAAGAAGGCCCAAACCAGGAAACATTGTGAGGCTAGGTAAAAGATGAATCCTGCCCAGTATCAAAGATACTTGAACAAAACTGACTCTAACCCTAACACTAGGTTTAAACCGAGCCCTTACCCTAACCATAAAACTAACCCTAATCTGTTTATAGAACGTTTTATCATAGAAGTCCCAAATTAAGGGAACCTAGTGGGGCAAGGTAACAGATGAATCTTGTGCAATATCAAAGATATCTGACCAAATAATTTGGGGAGGTAGTTCAGTACATGTACATTTCCCTGTTATCTCCTATATTACTTTCAGATAAACATGTTTTGGATGCTTCAGCTTTGGGAAACTTTCACAAGGAAGAAATAAGTTTTAAGCAGCCAGCACCAAACCTGTTTGATTTCAAGTTCCATTTCCATTTACCCATATAGGTCAAAATTCAGGAAACTTTAAAATACAAACTGGTCCTGACAGCAAACCATTGAAGGGATAAGGCCCAAACCTGGGGAAAATTATAAGGCTAGGTAAAAGACAAATTATGCCAAGTATCAAATGAATTTGAACAAAACTCACTCTAACAATAGACCTAACCCAACCCTAAACTAACTCTAACCTGTTTAGAGTACCTATGATCATAGAGGTACCAAACTTGGGGAGCCTAGCAGCACAAATTAACAGATGAATCTTCTGCAGTATCAAAGAAATTTCATGAAAATTTGGGGGAGGTATTTCAGTACATTCATATATCCCTGTTTTTTTTTTTTTTTCTTAAAGTGCACATAGATAAATTGTTTTCCATGCTTCAGCTTAAGGTACTTTCACAAAGAAAAAACAAAGAGTGCCCAAAGAGACCTGATTGAGTGTGTGAAGGTTCATGCAGCTAGCACCAACCATGTTTGATTTCCAGCTCCATTGCCATTCACACCTATAAGCCATAATGAAGTGAAACCTAAAAATTCAAACTGTTCCTGACAATGAACCATTGAACCTTGAAGGCCCAAACTTGGAAAGCCTACTAAGGCTAGGTCAAGGATGAATCCTGTATAGTATCAAATTAATCCAACCAAAAAATTTGAAGCTCTTTCAGTACATGCGTATTCTGCTGGATCCTAAAGCACTCAGAGATAAAGCTGTTACTTTCTACTTCATCTTAGGGCTACTTCCATGGCAAACACCAGATTATGCTCACTGAAAATTGATGGAGTGTGTGAATGTTTCAAGCAGCTTGGCCAAACCCTGTTCAATTTCCAGCTTCATTTCCATTCACCCCTATAGGGCAAAAAGAAGAGAAATATGAAATTGAAACTGTTCCTGAAAGCAAACCATTTAGGTAGGAGGCCCAAACATTTGGAGTATCGTCAAAATAGGAAAAAGATGAATCCTGAACAGTATCATAGAAATTTGAAAACAAAACTAACTCTAACCCTAACACTAAGTCTAATCCTAGTCCTAACACTAACCCTAACACTAACCTTAACCTGTTTAGAGTCCCTTTGGTCCTAGAAGTTGCACATTTGGGGAGCCAAGTTGGGTAGGCTAACAGATGAATCTTTCACAATATCAAAGAAATCTTGCCAAATAATTGGGGAGATAGTTCAGTACATGCATATTTCCCTGTTTTCTTCTAAAGTGCTCTCACATTAAATTGCTTTGCATGCTTCAGCTTAGGGCTACTTTTACAAGGAACAAACCAGAGAATTTCCATAGAAAACTGATTGAGTGTGTGAGGTTTGAAGTGGCTAGCACCAACCCAGTTGGATTTCCAGCCCCATTTCCATTTATATGCATAGGTCAAAATGAAATGAAAACTTAAAATACAAACTGTTCAGGAGAGTAAACCCTTGACCCAAAAGGCCCAAACCTAGAGAATATAGTAAGGTTAGGTAAAAGTTGAATCTTGCCCAGTATCAAAGAAATTTGAACAATACTAAATGTAACAAAACATTAGCTGTAACCCTATCCCTAACCTAATACTGATTGAGTGTGTGAAGTTTCAAGCTCACAAACCCTGTTTAAGTCCAGTTCCATTTCCATTCACCCCTATATGGCAAAATGAATTGAAACATGAAGATTAAAACTGCTTATGAGAGCAAACCCTTTTACTAGGAGGCCTAAACTTGTGGAGCATACTAAAAAATAGGAAAAAGATAAATCCTGCCCAGTATCCAAAAATTTGAAAAAAACTAACTCTAAACCTAAGACTAGTTCTAACACTTGTGCTACCTCTAACCTAACACTAAGCCTAACCTGTTAAGAGAATGTTTGATCATAAAAGTTTTAAACTTGGGGAGACTATGGGCAAGCTTACAGATGAATCCTGCACAGTATCAAAGAAATCTGACCAAATAATCGGGGGAGGCATTTCAGTACATGCATATTGCCCTGTTTCCTCCTAAAGTGCTCTTGGATAAAGTTGTTATGCATGCTTCAGTTTATTGCTACTTTTACAAGGAAGAAACCAGAGAGTGCTCACAGACAACTGATTTAGTATGTGAAGTTTCAACCAGCTAGCACCAACCCTCGGATTTCCAGCTCCATTTGCATTTACCCATATAGGTCAAAATGAAGTGAGACATTAAAAACAAACTATTCCCAACAGAGAACCATTGAACTGAGAAGGCCCAAAACTGGGGCAAATAGTAAGGCTAGGTAAAAGACTAATCTTCCCAGTATCAAAGATATTTGAACAAAACAAACTCTAAACCTAACACTAGCTCTAAAGCTAGCCCTAACCAAAACACTAACCCTTACCTGTTTAGAGAACCATTGATCCTAGAAGTGCCAACCTTGGGGAGCCTAGTGGAGCAAGCTAAAAGATGAATACTGTGCAGCATCAAAGAAATCTGATCAAATTTTTGGGAGACGTTTTTCAGTATATACATGTTTCTCTGTTTTCTCCTTAAGGGCTCTCAGATACAGCTGCTTTTGCATGCTTCATCTTTGGCCTACCTTCAAAAGAAAGAAACTAGAGAGTGCCCACTGAGAACTGATTATGTGAAGTTTCAAGTACCTCCTGCCAACCCTGTTTAATTCCCAGCTCAATTTTCATTCACATCAATAAGCCATGATGAAGGGAAACCTTAAAATAAAATCTGTTCTTGACAGCAAACCATTGAACCGACAAGGCCCAAACCTGTGGAGCACAGTAAGGTTAAGTAAAAGATGAATCCTGCCAGTATCATAGAAATAAAAAAAATAGGGCCCCATGGTGCTCTCGGCACAGATGGAACGCTGAGCTGCACAGTTTCTCTGGGCGCTGACAGCAGTCTCAGCCTCACAGACGCTGTCTGCACAAACGGCAGGTAGCACAGAACACACAGGCTTTGCTTGCGGGTCACCAGACTGAGCTCTGGACACAGCACAAGGTCACTCCAGAACCACTCACCTCACCAAACACCATACATGGGTAATAGATGGAATCCATCTTGCAAAACCTTACTCGCCATCTATTGGTGTGCAGGGCTTCCAGCTTAGTTCTGCAGCTTATCAGGTACCTGGTTTCCAATTCCCCTACCTCCAGCTGTGATAACTCAAGATTTTTTTCACAAGATTTTGGGGTTGTAGCTATTAATGCAAAACACCAACTGTACAGGCACCTGGTTTCCAATTCAGAGACTAAGAATAGGGAAGCTCCAGGTAGAAGCTCAAGCCCTCTCACCATGGCTACCTCCACCACCCTGAGCACAGAGACTCAAGCTAGGAATAGAAAACTCCACCTACTGCAATAAAAGAAAAGAGAGTTCTGAGAGACGTTTTTTTCTTTCTTACTTTTCTTTTCTTTTTCTTCTCATCCATTCTCCTCTACCCTTCCCCCTCTGGTCCTCACAACCACTACATATGTGAAACCAAGAACTTTCCATGAAATTGGACTTTAAAAACTGAATCACTAGAATAGTATGATATAGAGGAATTGCATAGGTTCCAACTCACCACCCCTTTATTTGCTCTTATTTTTCCCCTCTCTTTCTTTCTTTCCTTGTTATTTTTTCTTCATTTTCTTTCTCCCTCTATCCCACTTTCAGACTCCTAACTTTTACTATTTATACATAGGGTAATTTTATGAATACAGATAAGGAGTTTGAATGTATACCTTCTTCCATAAATTCCCCCTGTCTATTCATTAGAGTTCTCCTCCAATGTTGCTAAGTTAGAATCATCACATACCCTCATTCCTTTCCCCCTTAACATAGCATCCTACCCCTGACCCTCCGTTCTCTATACACCACCAGAAATGGTATGCCTCTTATGAAACTAATGACTATATTCTAAATAATAATTGAAGCAAACATCTGTAGACACAGAGTCTAAATATAAATGTATTTATAATGCTTAGGCTTAGGCTTCGGGTTAGGGTTAGATTTAGAGTTAGGTTTTGATCTATGTTTGGGGCTAAAGCTAAGGATAGGGAAAGGGTTAGGACTAAGGTTTGGGTTAGGTTTAGGATTATGGTAAGGGTTAGGGTTAGAACTAGTGATAGAGCTAGTATGAGAGTTAGAGTTAGTCTTAGTGCTAGGGTTAGGGTTAGGGTTAGGAATAGGGCTAAATTAGGGCTAGTGTTAGTGTTAGGTTTAGACTTTGGGTTAGAGTTAGAGTTACGTTTAGGGTAAGGTATTGGGTTATAGCTATGTTGAGTGCTAGGGCAAGCATTAGTATTAGGGTTAGGTCTAGGTTTAGGTTTAGTGTTATGATTAAAACTAGGTTTAGGGCTAGGATGAGGGCTAATTTTTGTGTCAGGGTTAGGGATAGTATTAAGGCTATGGCTAATGTCAGGTCTAGTGTTACAGTTAGGGATAGTGTTAGGTTTATGGCTTGGTACAGTGTAGGGGTTAGGTTTATACTAAGGGTCAGTTTTAGAGCTAGGGTTATTATTAGGGTCAGGATCAAGGTAAGGGTTTGGGTTAGGTTAGGTTTAGGTTTAGGGCCTGAATTATCACTAGGTTTAGGGTTAAGGTAATGAAAGAGTTAGGTTTAGGGTTTAGGTGTGGTTTACTATAATGGATAGGGTTAGGGTTAGGCCTAGGTTTAACATAAGGGTTGGGTTGTATCATCCTATACATTAGGGGTAGGGTAATGTATAGGATTAGGGCTTTTGTTTGGGTTAGGGTTAGGTTTACATTTAGGGTTAAAACTAGGTTTAGGGCCTGGGGATGTGGCTCAAGAAATAGCGTGTTTGCCTGGCATGCACAGGTCGCTGGGTTCGATCCTCAGCACCACATACCAATAAAATAAAGATCTTGTGTCCACTGAAAACTAAAAAATAATTTAAGAAAATATGTTTCATACTCGGATTAAGGCTAGGTTTTGGGTTAGATTAGGGCTAGAATTAAGGCTACGGCTAATGTTCGAAGTAGTGTTATGATTAGAGCTAGTGATAGGGTCAGGGTTAGTGCTACGTTTAGTGTTATGTTTAAGATTACGGTTATGATGATGTTTAGAGCTAGGTTTAAAGTTAGGGTCAGATGGGAGCAAAGCGCCCATGGCTTTGGGCAGCAAAGCATCCGGGAGCCAAGCGTCTCTTTTTCGATCTCTTTGTTCTTCCTGCTGCTTGGCAAAGTAGTCCGCTACAGATTAATGCTGGAAGGGGTTCTTACACTCTGTGCGAGATCTCGATTAAAGCCGCTGCTCTGAGCACCCCGCTCAGCACTTCAGCAACCCCCGTGTGCAGCGGCCATCTTCCTAGTAAATTGAAAATAGAAAATAGAAAAATTGAAGGCATTCCCCCTAAAATCTGGAACAAGACAGGGATGCCCTCTATCACCACTTCTATTCAATATAGTTCTCGAAACACTGGCCAGAGCAATTAGACAGAAGAAAGAAATTAAAGGCATTAAAATAGGAAAGGAAGAACTTAAATTATCACTATTTGCAGATGACATGATTCTATACCTAGAAGACCCAAAAGGGTCTACAAAAAAACTACTAGAACAAATAAATGAATTCAGCAAAGTGGCAGGATATAAAATCAACACACATAAATCAAAGGCATTTCTGTATATCAGTGACAAAACTTCTGAAACGGAAATGAGGAAAAACACTCCATTCACAATATCCTCAAAAAAAATAAAATACTTGGGAATCAACCTAACAAAAGAGGTGAAGGACTTATACAATGAAAACTACAAAACCCTAAAAAGAGAAGTAGAAGAAGATCTTAGAAGATGGAAAAATATACCCTGTTCATGGATAGGCAGAACTAACATCATCAAAATGGCAATATTACCAAAAGTTCTCTATAGGTTTAATGCAATGCCAATCAAAATCCCAATGGCATTTCTTGTAGAAATAGAGAAAGCAATCATGAAATTCATATGGAAAAATAAAAGACCCAGAATAGCAAAAGCAATTCTAAGCAGGAAGTGTGAATCAGGTGGTATAGCGATACGGGATTTAAAACTATATTACAGAGCAATAGTAACAAAAACAGCATGGTACTGGTACCAAAACAGGAGGGTGGACCAATGGTACAGAATAGAGGACACAGAGACTAATCCACAAAGCTACAGCTATCTTATATTTGATAAAGGAGCTAAAAGCATGCAATGGAGGAACGATAGCATCTTCAACAAATGGTATTGGGAAAACTGGAAATCCATATGCAACAAAATGAAACTGAATCCCCTCCTCTCGCCATGCACAAAAGTTAACTCAAAGTGGATCAAGGAGCTAGATATCAAATCAGAGACTCGACGTCTGATAGAAGAAAAAGTTGGCTCCGATCTACATATTGTGGGGTCGGGCTCCAAATTCCTTAATAGGACACCCATAGCACAAAAGTTAATAACAAGGATCAACAAATGGGACCTACTTAAACTGAAAAGTTTTTTCTCAGCAAGAGAAACAATAAGAGAGGTAAATAGGGAGCCTACATCATGGGAACAATTTTTTACTCCTCACACTTCAGATAGAGCCCTAATATCCAGAGTATACAAAGAACTCAAAAAATTAAACAATAAGAAAACAAATAACCCAATCAACAAATGGGCCAAGGACCTGAACAGACACTTCTCAGAGGAGGACATACAATCAATCAACAAGTACATGAAAAAATGCTCACCATCACGAGCAGTCAGAGAAATGCAAATCAAAACCACCCTAAGATACCATCTCACTCCAGTAAGATTGGCAGCCATTATGAAGTCAAACAACAACAAGTGCTGGAGAGGATGTGGGGAAAAGGGTACTCTTGTACATTGCTGGTGGGACTGCAAACTGGTGCAGCCAATTTGGAAAGCAGTATGGAGATTCCTGGGAAAGCTGGGAATGGAACCACCATTTGACCCAGCTATTGCCCTTCTCAGACTATTTCCTGAAGAACTTAAAAGAGCGTACTACAGGGATACTGCCACATCGATGTTCATAGCAGCACAATTCACAATCGCTAGACTGTGGAACCAACCCAGATGCCCTTCAATAGATGAATGGATAAAAAAAATGTGGCATTTGTACACAATGGAGTAGTATACAGCACTAAAAATGACAAAATCATGGAATTTGCAGGGAAATGGATGGCACTAGAGCAGATTATGCTTAGTGAAGCTAGCCAATCCCTAAAAAACAAATACCAAATGTCTTCTTTGATATAATGAGAGCAACTAAGAACAAAGCAGGGAGGAAGAGCCGGAAGAAAAGATTAACATTAAACAGATACATGAGGTGGGAGGGAAAGGGAGAGAAAAGGGAAATTGCATGGTAATGGAGGGAGATCCTCATTGTTATACAAAATTACATATAAGAGGTTGTGAGGGGAATGGGAAAATAAATAAGGAGACAAATGAATTACAGTAGATGGGGTAGAGAGAGAAGATGGGAGGGGAGGGGAGGGGAGATAGTAGAGGATAGGAAAGGTAGCAGAATACAACAGTTACTAATAGGGCATTATGTAAAAATGTAGATGTGTAACCGACGTGATTCTGCAATCTGTATTTGGGGTAAAATTGGGAGTTCAAAACCCACCTGAATCAAATGTATGAAATATGATATGTCAAGAGCTTTGTAATGTTTTGAACAACCAATAAAAAAAATAAAAATAAAGTTAGGGTCAGAGTCAGGGTCTGGATTAGTTTTCAGTTTAGGGTTAGGACTAGAATTAGAGATAGGATTAGGGCTAGGTGTAGGGTTAGGGTTTGGTTTAGGTTAAGTTTTAGGGTTAGGGTTATTATTTGGTTTTGTTTTAGGGGTAGGGGTAGAGTTAGGGCTAGTTTTAGGATTAATGTTAGGATTAGGGCTAGTGTTAATGTGAGGTTTAGGCTCAGTTTTAGGGTTAGATTTAGAGTTAGGTTTAGATCTAAGCTTTGAGCTATGGGTAAGGATAGGGCTAGGATTAGGGCAGTTTAGGGCTAGGATTAGGGTGATGGTAATGGATAGGGTTAGAACTAGGTATAAGGCTAGGTTGAGAGTTTGAGTTAGTCTTAGGGCTAAGGTTATGGTTGGGTTAGGGATAGGCCTAATTAGGGCTGAGATTAGGACGCGGGTTAGTGTTAGGGTTAGGCCTAGGTTTAGGGCTATGGTTAGTGTTAGTGTTAGGGTTAGGGTTAGGTTTAGGTTAAGGGATGGGATTATAGCTACTTTTAGGACTAGGGTGAGGATTAGAATTAGGGTTATGGTTAGGGTTAGGTTTATGATTAAGGTAAGGTTTATGGCTAGGATATGGGCTAAGTTTTGTGTTAGGATTAGGACTAGGATTAGAGCTAGGGCTAGTATCAGATCTAGGGTTACAGTTAGAGAGAGTTTTAGGGTTAGTTTATAGCTAGGTCTATTGTAAGGGTTAGATTTCTTGTTAGGGTCAGGTTTAGAGCTATGGGTATTATTAGGGTCAGGGTCAGGGTTAGGGTTTTTATTCGATTAAGGTTTAGGTTTAAGGCTCAAGTTACCATTATGGTTAGGGATAGGTTAATGATAGTTTTAGGTTTAGAGTACAGGTTAGGTGTAGGGTAATAAATAGGGTTATGGTTAAGGATAGGATTAGGGTTCGGCCTAGGGTTACCAGAAGCGTTAATGTTATCATTAGGGTAATGAATAGGGTTAGAGCTAGTGATAGGGCTAGTGTTATGCTTAGTATTAGGTCTAGGGTTAGGCTTAGGTTTAGGGTTAGGGCTAAGGTTAGGATTATGGTTAGCTTTAGGGTTAAAGCTAGGGTAGGGCTTGGGTTAGGGCTAGATTTTGTGATAGGTTAGGGCTGTGGCAAATGTAAGAACTTTGTGATGATTAGGGCTAGTTTTAGGGTTAATGTTAGAGCTAAATATAGTTTTAGGATTAGGTTTAAGGTTAGGGTGATGTTTAGAGCTAGGGTTAGTGTTAGTGTCAGGGTCAGTGTTCAATTTAGGGTTATGGTTAATGTGAAAGCCAGAATTAGGACTAGGGTTGAGTCTAGGGGAAGGGTTAGTGTTTTACTTAAGGCTAAGTGTTATTGTTAGGACTAGGGCTTGGTTTTTCTTTAGGTCTAGGGCTACAGTTATGGATAGATTAGGATTAGGTTTGGGTCTAGGGCTAGTATTAGGTTTAGGTTTAGGTATAAGGTTACCAGTAGGGCTAGTGTTAGGGTTCGGCTTAGTGTTAGGTTCAGGTTTAGACCTATGATTAGTGTTAGGGGCAAAATAATGGTCAGGGTTAGGGTTAGGGTTTGGGTTATGATTAGAGCTAGAATGAGGACTAGGGTTAGGACTACTAATAGGGTTAGGGTTTGGGTTAGGTTAAGGATTAGGGTTAGGATTAGGATTAGAATTGGGTTTAGGGTTTGGCATAGGGTAAGGGATAGGTTTAGAGCTAGGGTTTGGGCTAGGGTTAGGGTTAAAGCTAGGTTTAGGGCTCGGTTTAGGGCTAGTTTTTGTGTTAGGTTTATGGGTAGGGTTAGAGCAATGGCTAATGTAAGAACTAGAGTTTTCAGGGTTAGTTTTAGGGTTATGGTTAGGGGTTAAACCTCTAGTGTTAGGATTAGGTTTAAGGTTAATGTGAAATTTAGAGCTAGTGTTAGTGTTAGGTTAATAGTCAGGGTCAGGTTTATTTTTAGGTTGGGATGAGGACTTAAATTAAGGCTAAGGTTACTGTAAGGGTTCGGTTTAAGGTTAGGGTGGTATTTAGAGCTAGGGTGAGTGTTAGGATATGAGTAAGAATTAGGGTTAGTATTAAGGTTAAGATTAGGACTCGAATTAGGGCTAGGGTTAGGTCTAGGTGTAGTGTTAAGGTTTGGTTTAAGTTAAGGTTTAGGGTTAGGGCTATTGCTCGGTTTTGTTTTATTGCAAGGGTTAGGGTTAGGGCTAGTTTTATGATTTGCGTTAGGGTTAGGGCTAGTGTTAATGTTAGGCTTAGGCTTAGGATTAGGGTTAGATTTAGAGTTAGGGTTAGATCTAAGGTTACGACTAGGAATAAGGATTTGGCAATGGTTATGGCTAGGTAGGGATAGGGTTAGGGCTAGGTTTAGGATTATGATATTGGATAGGTTTAGAAGTAGGGATAGGACTAGTGTGAGAGTTAGAGTTAGTCTTAGGGCTAGGGTTATGGTTAGGGTTAGGGATAGGGTTAAATTAGGGCTAAGATTAGGGCTAGGGTTAGTGTTCACCTTAGGCCTAGAGTTAGGGTTAGGGTTAAGTTTAGAGTTAGGAATGGCATTATACCTAGGTTTAGAGATAAGGTGAAGGTTAGAATTAGGGTTAGGGTTAGGGTAATGATTAAAGCTAGGTTTGGGGCTAGCATGAAGGCTATGGTTTATTTTAGTGTTAGGGCTAGTATTGGGGCTAGGGCTAATATCAGATCTAGGGTTATGATTAAAGATAGTTTTAGGGTTAGGTTTATGGCTACATGTAATATAAGGGTTAGGTTTAGGGTTAGGTTCAGGTTTAGAGCTAGGGGTATTATTAGGGTCAAGTTATGGGTTAGAAGTTTGGGATAGGTCAAGGTTTAATGTTAGGGCTCTAATTAGCGTTATGGTTAGTGTTAGTGTAATGATAGAATGAGGTTTATGGTTTAGGTTTGGTTTAGAATAATGCATTGGTTTAGGATTCGGGATAGGGTTAGGTTTAGGCCTAGAGTTATGGTTACGGCAATGGATAGGGTTGGAGATAGGATTAGGGCTAGTGTTATGGTTTTGATTAGGGCTAGGATTAGGATTAGGGTTAGGATTAAAGCACGGGTTAGGGCTTGGAATAGGGCTAGGTTTTGGGTTAAGTTAGTGCTAGGGTTAGGGGAAAGGCTAATGTAAGTATCAGGGTTACATTTAGGTTTTAATTTAGGGTAGGGTTCATGGTAGGTTTAGTGTTTGGTTTAGGGTTAGTGTTAGGGTGATATTTAGACTAGGGTTAGTATTATGGTCAGAGTCAGGGTCAGTGTTACTTCTAGTTTTCAGCTTAAAACTAGAATTAGAGCTAAGGTTAGGGTTAGGGTTAAGGGTTGGTTTAGGTTAAGGGTTAGGGTTAGGGCTATGGCTCTTTAGGGCTAGGGTTAAAGTTAGATTGAGAGTTAGGGTTAGGGTGAGCCTTAGGGTTAGGGTTTGATTTAGAATTAAAATTAAATCTAGGTTAGGGCTAGAGCTAATGATAGGGCTAGGGTTAAGGCTGGGTTTAGGGCTAGAATTAGGGTTCCAGTAAGGGATATGGTTAGAACTAGGTATGGGGCTAGGGTGAGAGTTAGAGTTCGTCCTAGGGCTAGGGTTAGAAGTAGGACTAAATTAGTGCTAATATTAGGGCTAGGGTTAGTTCTTGTGTTAGGCCTGAAGTTACATTTAGGGTTAGGATTAAGGCTAGGTTTAGGGCTAGGATAAGGTTGGGGTTTGTGTTAGGTTTAGGGCTAGGATTAGGGCTATGGCTAATGTCAGGTCTAAGCTTATGGTTGGGGATAGTTTTAGGATTAGTGTTTTGGCTATGTCCAGTGTAAGGGTTAGGTTTAGTGTAAAAGTCATCATTAGAGCTAGGAGATTTATTAGGGTCAGGGTCAGTGTTAGAGTTTTTGGTTAGGTTTTAGGGTTAGGGCTTGAATTATCACTAGGGTGTGGGTTAGGGTAATGATAGGGTTTTGTTTAGAGTTTACATTAGGTTTAGGGTAATTGATAGGGTTAGGGTTAGCAATAGGGTTAAGGTTAGGCCTAGGGTTCACATTAGGATAAGGGTTATGGTTAGTATAATGGATAGGATTAGAGCTAAGCTTAGGTTTATGGTAAGAGTAGGTCTTGAATTAGGGTTAGGGTTAGGGATAAAACTAGGGTTAGGCTTAGGTTTATGTTTAGCATAAGGGATAGGTTTTGAGCTAGGGTTAGGGCTAGGGTGAGGGTTAGGTTTAGGATTATTTCTAGGGATAAGATTATAGTACTCATAGGGTTAGGGTTAGGATTAGGGCTAGGGACATCATTAGAAATAGGGTTAGGATTAGGGTAATGTATGCGATTAGATGTAGATTTAGGGCTATTTTTAACATTAGATTGTGGTTTGGGCTTAGAGTTAGTGCTATGGTTAAGTTTAGGTTTATAGTAAGGATTAGGGTTTGAGCTTGGGTTAGGTCTATGGCAGGAGTGAGGTTTAAGGTTAGGTCTAGGTTTAGTTTTCCATTTAGGTTTAGGTTTAGCATTGAGCCTAGGATTATCAATAAGCTTAGGTTTAGGTTTAGAGTAATGGGTAGGTTTAGACCTAGGTTTAGGGCTATGGTTAAAGTTAGGATTAGGGCTAAGGTTAGGGTTAGATTGAGGGATAGGTGTAGGTTTATGTTTAGAGTAATGTTTAGCCTTTGAGCTAGGATTAGGACTAAGGTGAGGGTTAGGTTAAAAGGTTAGGGTTAGGGTTATGCTTAAGGCTTTATTTAGGCCTAGGATTAGCTCTAGGTTTTGTGTTAGGTTTAGGCCTAGGGTTAGGGCTATTTGTAATGGAAGAACTAGGGTTATGTTGAGGGCTAGTTGTAGGGTTAGGGTTATGGCTAGGTGTAGTGTTAGGTTTAGTTTTTCGAGTAGGGTCAGATTTAGAGATAGGTTTACTCTAAAGGCAGGGTCATTGTTTGGGTTAGAGTTAGAGTTAGGGTTACAGCCAGAATTAGGACTAGGTTTAGGTCTAGGGCTAGGGTTAGTGTTTGAGTTACGTTAAGGATTATTGTGAGGGCTAGGGCTAGGTTTATGTTTAGGTCTAGGGCTAGAGTTAAGGCTAGATTTAGGATTTGGTTTAGGTCTAGGGCTAGTGTTAGGGCTTGGTCTAGTTTTAGGGTCAGTTTTACACCTAGGGTTAATATTAGGGTCAGATTTAGCATTAGGGTTTGGGATAGGGTTAGAGATAGAATGAGGGCTGGGGTTAGTACTATTAATAGGGTTAGGGTTTTGGTTAGTCTAAGGATTAGAGATAGGTCTAGGGTTACCATTAGGGTTAGTTTTATTTTTTTCTTAGGTTAAGGGATAGGGTTAATGCTAGAGTTAGGATTAGGTTTAGGGTTAAATACATGTGTAGAGCTCGTATTAGAGCTAGTTTTTGTGTTAGGGTTAGGGCTATATTTGGGCATTGGCTAATGTAAGAGCCAGGGTTATAATTAGGGTTAGTTTTAGGGTTAGGGTTAAGGGTAGGTCTAGTGTTAGGTTTAGGTTTAAGGTTAGGGTAATATTTAGAGCCTGGGTTATTGTTAGGATATGAGTCAGCATCAGGGTTAGTTTTAGGGTTAGAGTTAGGACTCAAATAAGGGCTAGGGTTACTGTTAGTGTTTGGTTTAAGGTGAGAGCTGTGTTTAGTGCTAAGCTGACTGTTAGGATATCAATCAGGGTAAGGGTTAGCTTTAAGATTAGGGTTATGACTTGAAATAGTGCTAGGGTTACTGTTAGGGTTTGGTTTAAGTTTAGGGTGGTCTTTAGAGCTAGGGTCAGTGTTAGGATATGAGTCAGGGTCTGGGTAAGTTTTAAGGGTAGGGTTAGGACTCAAATTAGTGCTAGGGTTATGTTTAGGTGTAGTGTTAGGGTTTGATTTAAGTTAAGGTTTAGGGTTAGGGCTGTTGCTCAGTTGTTTTTTTTTTTTTTTTTTTTTTTTTTTAGTCCTAAGTTTAGGGTTTAGGCTAGTTATAAGATTAGCATTAGGGTTAGGGCTAGTGTTAGTGTTAGGCTTAGGCTTTGGGTTAGGGTTAGATTTGGATTTAGCGTTAGATCTAGGATTAGGGCTAGGTCTAACTATAGGGCAAGTGTTAGGGCTAGGGTTATGGTTATGGTAACAGATAGGGTTAGAACTAGGGCTAGGGCTAGGGTGAGGGTTAGAGTTAGTCTTCGGCCCAAGGTTTTGGTTAGTTTTAGAATAGGGCTAAGTTCATGCTAGGATTAGGGCTAGGGTTAGTGTTCAGCTTAGGCCTAGTGTTAGGGTTAGAGTTATAGTTAATTTTAGGGTAAGGTATGGTGTTGTAGCTAGGTTCAGAAGTAGGGTGAGGGTTAGAATTAGGGTTAGGGCTAGGGTTAGGGTTAGGGTTATGATTAAGGCTAAGTTTAGGGTTAGGAGGAGGGCTAGGGTTTGTTGTAGGGTTAGGTCTAGAATTAGGGCTAGGGCTAATGTCAGGTCTAGTGTTACAGTTTGGGGTAGATTTAGGGTTAGGTTTGTGTCTATGTCTAGTGTAAGTGTTAGGCTTCAGTTAAGAGTCAGGTTTAGAGCTAGGTGTATTTTTAGGGTCAGGATCAGGGTGAGGGTTTGTTTTAGGTTAAGGTTTAGGGATAGGGCTCAAATGAGCATTAGGGTTAGAGTTAGGGTTAGGGTAATTGATTGGATTAGGTTTAGGTTTCAGAGTAGGTTTAGGGCAATGGAGAGCTTTAGGGTTAGCAAAAGGGTTAGGGTTATGCGTAGGGTTAGCATTAGGATTACCCTTATCATAAGGATAATACATAGGGTTAGATCTATATTTAGGGCTAGGGTTAGGTTAGGATTAGGGCTAGAGTTAGGTTAGGTTTTGGGTTAGGGCTAGTAACCCTAGCTTAGGGTTAGGGTTATATTTAGGGTAAAAGTTAGGTTTTGAGCTAGGGTTACATCTAGGACGAGGGTTAGGTTTAGTGTTATAGTCAGGGTTAGATTTAGGGTTAGGGCTAGGGTTTTCACTAGGTTAGGATTAGGTTTAGGGTAATAGATTGGGTTAGATGTAAGTTTAGCTTTATGATTAAGGTTAGGTTTAGGTTTAAGTTTAGTTTTAGGGCTAGGTTTACTGTTGGTTTTAGGGCAAGGGTTAGGGTTTGAGTTAGGGTTAAGGCGATGGCAAGGTTTAGGTTTAGGGTTAGGTCTAGGGTTAGGTTTATGGTTTGGGTTAGGGTTTCGGTTATGGTTAGGGATAGGTTTATCATTAGGTTTAGGTTTAGAGTTAGTGTAATGGCTAGGGTTAGAGCTAGTGTTAGGTCTATTGTTAAGGTTAGGATTAGGGCTACGGTTAGGGTAATGATTAGGGATAGTGCTAGGGTTATGTTTAGGCTATGGGTTAGGCTTTGAGCTAGGGTTAGGACAAAGGTGAGGGTTAGGGTTAGGGTTAGGACTAGGGTTAGGGTTAGGGTGAAAATTATGCTTAAGGCAGGTTTAGGCCTCAATTAATGTTAGGGTTATTTAAGTTTTGTGCTAGGTTTAGGCCTAGGGTTAGTGCTATGTATAATGTAAGATCTAGGGTTCTGATTAGAGCTAGTTTCAGGGTTAGGGTTATGGCTAGGTCTAGTGTTAGGATTAGGTTTTGGGTTAGGGTCAGGTTTAGAGCTACATTTAATGTTAGTGTCAGGGCCAATGTTCAGGTTAAATTTAGGGTTATGGTGAAAGCCAGAATAGGACTAGGGTTAGGTCTATTGTTAGGGTTAGTGTTTGGTTTAGGTTAAGGGTTATTGATAGGGCTAGCACTAAGTTTTTGTTTAGGTCCAGGGATAGAGTAATAGCTAGATTTAGGATTCGGTTTAGGTCTAGGGCTAGTGTTAGGTTTAGGTTTAGGTATAAGTTTACTGGTACTGCTAGTTTCAGGTTACGGTTTCAGTTTAGGGTCAGGTTTAGACCTATAATTAATGTTAGGGTCAGAATAAGGGTGAAGGTTAGGGTGAGGTTTGGGGTTAGGGTTAGATCTGGAATGAGGGCTAGTGTTAGGACTAGTAATAGGGTTATTGTTTGGGTTTGGCTAAGGATTAGGATTAGGACTAGAGTTAACTTTATGAATAGGGTTTGGTTTAGGGTAATGGATAGGATTAGAGCTAGGTTTAGGGCTAGGTTTAGGGTTAGGTTTAGGGCTAGTTTTATGGTTAGGTTTAGGGTTAAATCTAGTGTTAGGGCTCGGATTATGGCTATTTTTGTGTTAGAGTCAGGGCTAGGGTTTGGCTAAGGCCAATATAAGAACTAGGGTTATGATTAGGGTTAGTTTTAGGGTTAGGGTTTTGGCTAGGTCTAGTGTTAGCATTAGTTTTAGGGTTAGGGTGATATTTAGAGCTGGGTTTGTGTTTGGATATGAGTCATGGTGAGGGTTAGTTTTAGGCCTATGACTCGAATTAGAGCTTGGTTTATGGCAAGTTATGGGTTAGGGTTTGGTTTAGATTAAGGTTTAGGGTTAGAGCAATGGCTCGGTTTTGTTTTAGGGCTAGGGCTTGGATTACGGCTAGTTTTTGGATTAGCAATACTGTTAGAGCTAGTGGTAGAATGAGGTTGAGGCTTAAGATTAGGGTTAGATTTAGAGTTATGGTTAGATTTAGGGTTAGGGCTATGGCTAAGTTTAGGGCTCGGGTTAGGGCTATTGTGAGGGTTATGGTAATGAATAGGATTATAAATAGAAATAGGGCTAGGGTGTGAGTCAGAGTTAGTCTTAGGGCTAGAGTTAGGGGTAGGGTTAAAGTTAGGGTTCAAATAGGGCTAGGATTAACACTATGAAAAGTGTTAGGGTTAGGCCTATAGTTAGGTCTAGGGTTAGGGTTAGTTTATGGGAAGGGATAGGGTTATATAGCTAGGTTCAGTGCTATGGCAAGGGTTATAATTAGGGATAGGGCTAGGGTGAGGGTTGTGGTTAGGATTAAATCTAGGTTTAGGGCTAGGATTATGGCTAGGGCTAATGTCAGGTCTAGGGTTAAGTTTAGGGATAGTGTTAGAAATAGGTTCATGGCTAGGTCTAGTGTAATGGTTAGGTTTAGGGTAGGGGTTATGTATAGAGCTAGATTATTATTAGGGTCAGAATCTGACCCTAATAATAATGACTAGGGTTAAGACTAATGGCTTTGGTTTGGGTTAAGGTTTAAGGTTAGGGCTCAAATTAGTGTTAGGGTTAGGGTTTGGGTTAGAGTAATGGATAGAGTTAGGTTTACAGTTCAGGTTAGGTTTAGAGTAATGTATAGGGTTAGTGTTAGGGATAGGGTTAAGGTTAGGCCTAGGGTTAGCATTTGTTTCAGGCTTATGTTTAGAGTAATGTATAGGTTTAGTGCTAGTGTTAGCGCTTAGGTTAAGGTTAGAATTAGGGCTAGGGTTTGGGTTACTCCTAAGGTTAGTGTTAGGGTTAGGGTTAGGGTAAGTGTTAGGGCTTGAGCTAGGTTAGGGCTAGGGCGAGGGTTAGGATTAGAATCAGGGCTACAGTTAGGGTTAGGGTTAGGGTTAGGGTTAGGGCTAGGGTTAGCATTAAGGTTATTGTTATGTTTAAGGTAATGGATAAAGTTAGAGCTAGTATTTAGTCTATGGTTACAGTTAGGATTATGGATAGGGTTAGGGTTAGGGTTAGAGCTAGGGTTATGTTTAGGTTAATGGTTAGAGTTTGAGCTAGAGTCAGGGCTAGGGCAAGCATTAGGTATGGGGTTTGGGCTAGGATTAGGGTTAGGGCTATGTTTAGGTCTACGTTTAGGACTTGTATTAGGGCTAGGTTTTGTGTGAAGTTTATGGCTAGTGTTAGGACTATGGGTAATGTAAGAGCTAGGGTTACGGTTATGGCTATTTTTTTTAATTAGGGTTATAGAGATGTCCAGTGTTAAGTTTAAGTTTTGGGTTAGGATAAGGTTTAGAGATAGGGTTTGTGTTAGGGTAAGCATGAGTGTTTGTGTTAGTATGGGGTTTATGAGTAGGGCCAGAATTAGAATTAGGTTTAGGTCCAGGGATAAGGTTAGTCTTTGTGTTAGGTTAATGGTTATTTTAGGGCTACGGATAGGTTTTTGCTTAGGACTAGGGCTGGAGTTATGGCTATATTTAGGATTAAGTTTAGGTCTAGTGCTAGTGTTACAGTTAAGTTTAGGTATAGGTTTACTGGTTGGGCTAGTGTTAGGGTTCGGTTTAGTGTTAAGGTCAGGCTTTGACCTAGGGTCAGTGTTAGGGTCAGAATAAGGGTAAGGGTTAGGCTTAGGCTTCGGGTTAGGGTTAGAGATAGAATGAGGGCTAGGGTTAGGACTAGTAATATAGTTAGGTTTTGGGGTAAGCTAAGGATTAGGGTTAGAAATAGGGTAGCATTAGGGTGAGAGTTTGGTTTAGGGTAAGGAATAGGTTTAGAGCTAGGGTTTGGGTTAGTATTAGGGTTAGATTAGGGTTAGGGTTAAAGCTAGGGTTGAGGCTCAGATTAGGGCTAGTGTTTTTGTTAGGGTTAGGGCTATGGCTAATGTAAGAACTAACTTTACGGTTAGGGATAGTTTTAGGGTTAGGATTAGGGATAGGTCAACTGTTTGGGTTAAGTTTAGGTTAGGGTGATGTTTAGAAGTAGTTTTAGGGTCAGAGTCAGGTTCAGTATTAGTTGTAGGGATAGGGTTAGGACTAGATGTAGCGTTAGGATTTGGTTTAGGTTAAGGATTAGGGCTATAGCTCAGATTTGTTTGTGGGCTATGGCTAGGGTTAGGGCTAGTTTTCAAATTAGAATTAGGGTTAGGGCTAATGTTAGGGTGAGGTTTAAGTTTAGAGTTAGGGTTAGATACAGAGTTAGGTTTAGTTCTAGGTTTAGGACTAGGGCTAGGTTTAGGACTAAGGTTAGGGCTAGTGTTAGGGTTAGGCAATAGATAAGGTTGGTACTAGAAATAGTTCTAGGGATAGAGTTAGGATTAGTCTTAGGGCTAGTGTTAGATTTAGGGTTAAAGTTAACAAGAAATTACGGCTAGGATTAGAGCTATATTTAGTGTTAGGATTAGGCCTAGGGTTAGGGCAAGGTTTATTGTTAGTGACAGTTTTAGGTTTAGGGTTATGTTTAGGGGAAGGGATGTGGTTATACCTAGGTTCAGAACTAGGGCAAGGGTTGAAATTAGGGTTTTGGCTAGGGATAGGGTTTGGTTAGGATTAAGGTTAGTTTTAGGGCTAGGATGAGGGCTCAAGTTTGTGTTAGGTTTAAGGAAAGAATTAGGTAGAGTGCTAATGTGAGGTCTAGGGTCATGGTTAGGGATACTGTTAGGTTTAGTTTTATGGCTAAGTCTAGTTTAAGGGTTATGTTTAGGATAAGGATTAGTGTTAGTGTTAGGGTTATGTTTAGGGTAAGGGTCAGGTTTAGAGCTAGGTGTGTTATTAGAGTCAGTGTCTTTTTCAGAGTTTGGGTTAGGTTTTGTTTTAGTTTTAGGGCTCGAATTAGCATTAGGGTTAGGGTTAGGGTTAGCGTAATTGATACAGTTAGGTTTAGTGTTCAAGTTAGGTTTAGGTAATGGATAGGGTTAGTGTTAGTGATAGGTTTAGGGTTAGGCCTAAATTGGTAGATTTAGGACTATCCATCCATTAGATTTAGGTTGAGGACTAGGGTTAGTGTTAGGTTTAGCATAACAGTTAGGGTTTGAGCTAGGATTAGGACTATGGCAAGGTTTAGGTTTACGGTTAGGTCTAGGGTTAGATTTACAGTTAGGGTTAGAGTAGGTTTAGGGTTATGACTAGGGTTAAGTTTACAATTAGGGTTAGAGTAGGCTTAGGGTTAGGGCTAGTGTTATCATGACGTTTATAGTTAGGGTTAGGGTAATGGGTGGGATTAGAGCTATGTTTAGAGCTATGTTTAGTTTAGGCTTATGTTTAGAGTAATGGATAGGTTTAGGGCTAGGGTTATGGTTAGGATTAGGGCTAGGGTTAGGGTTAGGGTTAGACCTAGGTTTAGTGTTAGGGTTAGGTTTAGGGTAAGTGTTGGGGTTTGAGCTATGGTTAGGGCTAGGGTGATTGTTAGGGTTAGTGTCAGGTCTAGTTCAGGATTAGGGTTAAGTTTAAGGCTAGGATTAGCATTAGGGTTACTGTTATGTTTAGCGAAATGAATAGGGTTAGAGCTAGAGTTAGGGCTAGGATTATGGTTAGAATTAAGTCTAGGGTTAGGTTTAGGGTTAGGGACAGTTTTAGGATTAGGTTTAGGTTTAGGATAATGGTTAGGGCTAGGTTTAGGGTTACGATTATAAGGAGATGTAGGGCTCAGTTTAGGGCTAGGTTTTTTGTTAGGTTAGGGATAGGATTAGGGCTACAGCTAATGTAAGAACTAGAGTTATGATTAGGGCTACTTTTAGGGTTATGGTTAGTGCTAGTTCTAGTTTAGGGTTAGGTATACTTTTAGGGTGATGTTAGAGCCAGGGTTAGTGTAAGGTCAGAGTCAGGCTCAAGGTTACTTTTAGGGTTAGGTTAGGACTGGAATTAGGGCTAAGTTTAGGGCTAGGTGTAGGGTTAGGTTTTGGTTTAAGTTAAGGGATAGGGTTAGGGCTATGGCTTGGTTTTGTTTTAGGGCTTGAACTAGATTAGGGCTAGTTTTAGGATTAGTGTTAGAGTCAGGGCTAGTGTTAGTGTGAGGTTTAGGCTTAGGTTTAGGGTTGGACTGAGAGTTATTGTTAGTTCTATGGTTAGGGCTAGGGCTAGTGTTAGGACTAAGGATAGGGCAAGTGTTAGGGTTATGGTAAGGTATAGGATTAGATCTAGGAATAGGGCTAGGGTGAGAGTTAGAGTTAGTCTTAGTGCTAGTGGTAGAATTAGGGCTAAATTAGGGGTAGGATCAGGTCTAGGATTAATGTAAGGGATAAGTATAGGGTTAGAATTAGGGTTAGATTTGGGGGAAGGGATGGGGTTATAGCAAGGTTCAGAACTAGGGCGAGGGATAAAATTAGGGATAGGGCTAGAGTTAGGGTTTGGGTTAGGATCAAGGCTAGGTTTAGGGCTAGGATGAAGGCTAGTGTTTGTGTTAGGGTTTTGGCAAGAATTAGGACTAGGGCTAATATCAGGTCTAGTGTTATGGTTAGGTATAGTTTTGGGGAAGATTTATGGCTAGGTCTAGTGTCAGAGTTAGTTTAGTGTGAGGTTCAAGTTGAGAGCTAGGGGTATTATAATAGTCAGAGTCAGATTTTGGGTTTGGGTTAGCTTGAGGTTTAGGGTTATGGCTCAAATTAGCATTAGGTTTAAGTTGGGGTTAGGGTAATGGATAAGGTTATGTTTAGGCTTCAGGTTAGGATTAGGGCTCAGGTTAGAATTAGGGTAGTGGACATGGTTAGGGTTAGGCCTAGTGTTAGCATTAGGTTTATGGTTATCATTAGGGTAATGGATAGGGTTAGAGGTAGGGTTAGGGCTAGGGTTATGTTTAGGATTAGGGCTAGAGTTAGGGTTAGGTTTGGGGTTAAGGCTAGTGTTAGGTTTAGGGTATGGGTTAGGGTTTGAACTAGGGTTAGTGCTAAGGATAGGGTTAGGTTTAAGATTAGGTCTAGGGTTAGAATTAGTGTTATTAGGGGTTAAGGTAATGGACAGGTTTAGATGTCAGGTTAGGGTTAGTGTTAAGTTTAATATAATTGTTAGAGTTTGAGCTAGGGTTAGGACTACAGCAAAGGTTACGTTTATGGTTAGGTCTAGGGTGAGTTTACAGTTAGGATTAGAGTAAGTTTAGGGTTAGGGCTAGGGTTATCATGACGTTTATGGTGAGGGTTAGGGTAATGGGTGGGGTTAGAGCTAAGGTGAAGTCTAGTTTTAAGTTTAGGATTAGGTCTAGGATTAGGATTAGGGTTAGGCTTATCATTTTCTTATGGTTAGATTAATGGTAAGGGTCAGGGATTGAGGAAGTGTTACGGCTAGGTTGATGCTTCAGGTTAGAACCAGGGCTAGGTATAGAGTTATGGTTAGGGACAGGGTTAGGGCAAGGTTTAGCCTTAAGTTCAGGGTTATGGTTAGGGTAATGGATAGAGTTAGAGCTAGGGTTTGGGCTATGGTTATGTTTAGGATTAGTGCTAGGATTGATTAGGGTTTGGGCTAGGTTTATGTTTAGGGTAAAGGCTAGGGTTTGAGCTAGTGTTAGTGCAAGGGCTAGGTCGAAAAGTAGGTTCAGCCTTAGGTCTAGGGACAGGATTATGGTAGGTTTAGGGTTAGGGTTAAGGTTAGGGCTAGGGTTATCATAAGGGTTAGGATAAGGGTTAGGGTAATGGATATAGTTAGACCTAGGTTTAGATTTAGGGTTAGGGTTAGATTTAGTTTTAGGGTTAATGTTAAATCTACAGTTATGTTTAGGTTTATGGTACAGGTTAGGTTTTGAGCTAGGGTTAGGGCTATGGCGAGTGTTAGTTTTAGGGTTAGGTCTATTGTTTGTTTTCTGGTTTGGGTTAGGATTACAATTAGGATTAAGGCTAGGGTTATCAATACAGTTAGGTGTAGAATTAGGTAAGGTGTAGGTTTAGAGCTAAGTTTAGGGATAGGGTTAAGTTTAGGGTTAGGGCTAGAGTTAGGGATTAGAGTAAGGTGTGGGTTTAAGTTTATATTTATGGTAAGGGTTAGGCTTTGAGTAAGGTTTAAGACTAAGGCTAGGTTTAGGTTTAGTGTTAGGATTAGGGCTAGGGTTAGGGTTGTGTTTATGCTTAGGGCTACATTTAGGCCTAGAATTTGCTCTAGGTTTTGTGTTAGGTTAAGGCGTAGAGTTAGGGCTATGGGTAATTTAAGAGTTAGGATTATGAATAGTGCTAGTTGTAGGGTTAGGGTTATGGTTATGTCTAGTGTTAGGTTTAGGTTTTCAGTTAGGGTAAGGTTTAGAGATAGGTTTAGTGTTAAAGGCAGGGTCAGTGTTCAGGTTAGAGTTAGAGTTAAGGTTAAATCTAGAATTGGGATTAGGTTTATGTCTAGGTGTAGGGTTAGCCTTTGCGTTAAGTTAAGGGTTATTGTTAGGGCTAAGGCTAGGATTTTGTTTAGGTCTAGAGCTAGAGTTAAGGCTAGATTTAGGATTAGGTTTAGGTCTAGGGCTAGTGATAGGTTCTGGTTTAGGTATAAGTTTACTGGTAGGGCTAGTGTTACGATTTGATCTAGCGTTAGGGTAAGTTTAGACCTAGGTTAGTGTTATGGTCAGAATAAGTGTCAAGGTTAGGGTTAAGTTTTGGGATAGGGTTAGAGCTAGAATTAGGGCTAGGGTTAGGACTATTAATATGGTGAGAATTTTGATTAGCCTGAGGATTAGGGATAGGTCTAGGATTACCATTAATGTTAGGGTTTTGCTTAGGGTTAGGGGATAGGTTTAGAGCTAGTGTTAGGGGTAGTGTTAGGGTTAGGGTTAGGGTTAAAGCTAGGTGTAGGGCTCGGATTAAGGCTTCTTTTTGTGTTAGTGTTAGGGCTAGGGTTAGGGCAACAGGTAATGTGATAACCAGGGTTACAATTAAGGTTAGCTTTAGGGTTAGGGTTAGGGGTAATTCTAGTGTTAGTGTTAGATTTAAGGTTCGGGTGATATTTAGAGCTAGAGTTATTTTTAGGATAAAAGTCAGTGTCAGTGTTAGTTTTAGGGTTTGAGTTAGGGCTCGAATTAGGGCTAGGTTTACTGTTAGGGTTCTGTTTAATGTTCATGTTTAGAGCTAGGGTGAGTGTTATGATATGAGTCAGGGTCAGGGTTAGTTTTAAGGTTAAGGCTAGGTCTCGATTAGGGCTAAGATTAGTTCTAGTAGTAGTTTAGGGTTTGGTTTAAGTTAAGATTTAGGGTTAGGTTTATTGTTCAGTTTTATTTTAGTCCTAGGGTTAGAGTTAGGGCTAGTTTTACAATTAGTATTAGGGTTCGGGCAAGTGTTAGGGTTAGGGTTACATTTATAGTTAGGTTTAGATCTAGGATTAGGCTAGGATTAAGGATAGGGCAAGGGTTAGGGCCAGGATTAGAGTTATGTTAAGGGATAGGTTTAGAACTAGGGATAGAGCTAATGTGAGAGTTAGAGTTAGTGATAGGGCTAAAATTAGAGTTAGGGTTTGGGATAGGGGTAAATTAGGGCTAGTATTAGGGCTAGGGTTAGTGTTCAGCTTAGGCCTAGCAATAGGGATAGGGTTAGGTTTAAATTTAGGATAAAGAATGATGTTACAGCTAGGTTTAGACTTAGGGTGAGGGTTCGAGTTAGGGTTAGGACTAGGGTTGGAGTTAGGGTTATGATTAAGGCTAGGTTTAGGGCTATGATGAGGGCTAGTGTTTGTTTTAGGGTTAGGGCTAGGTTTAGTGCTAGGGCTAATATCAGGTCTAGGGTTATGGTTAAAGATAGTTTTAGGGTTAGGCTTATGGGTACGTCTAGTGTAAGAGTTAGAATTAGGGTAAGGGTCAGTTTTAGAGCTCGGGGAATTATTAGGATTAGAATTTGGCTTAGGTAAGGATTTAGGATTACGGCTCATATTAGCATTAGGGTTAGGGTTAGGGTATAGTTAGGGTTTGCTTTAAGGTTCAGGTTTGGTTTAGGGTAATTGATACAGTTAGCATTAGTGATAGGGCTAGTTTTAGGCTTAGAGTTAACATTAGGTAAGGGTTATGGTTAGGTTAACTCATAGGATTAGAACTAGAGTTATGGTTAGGAATATGCCTTGAGTTAGTGTTAGAGTTAGTGTTAGAACTAGGGTTATGGTTAGGTTTAGGGTTATGTTTAGCATAAAGTTTTGGTTTTGAGCTAGGGTTAGGGCTAGGTTTAGGGTTAGGTCTAGGGATAGGATTACGGTAAGTTCAGGATTGGGGTGGTGTTTAGAGCCAGGATGAGTGTTAGGATATAAGTCAGGTTCAGGGTTATTTTTAAGGTTATGATGAGGAGTCGAATTAGGGCCAGGGTTAGATCTAGATGTAGTGCTAGTGTTTTGTTAAGTTAAGGTTAGTATTAGGCCTGTTGCTCAGTTTTGTTTTAGTGCTATATTTAGGGTTAGGGCTAATTTTATGATTAGTTTCAGGGTTAGGGCTAGGGTTCTGGTTAGGTTTCAGATTAAGGCTAGATTTAAGGCTAGGATTAGGTCTTTGTTTTGTGTTAGGTTTAGGTTAGGTTCTGTGTTAGGCAAGAATTAGGGTTAGGACTAATGTCAGGTCTAGGTTTATAATTAGTGGTATTTTTTAGGGTTAGGTTTATGGCTAGGTCAAATTAAAGTGTTACATTTAGGGAAATGGTCAGATTAAGTGCTTGGGTATTATTAGGGTCAGGGTCAGGCTTCGGGTTTGGGTTAGGTTAAGGTTTAGGGTTAAGGCTCAAATTAGCATTAAGGTTAGAATTATGGTTAGGGTAATAGATAGTGTTAGGTTTAGGATTAGATTAGGTTTAAGGTAATGGATACAGTTAGGGTTTGTGATAGGTTTAGGGTTAGGCCTAGGGTTAGCATTAGGGTTATGGTTATTGTTAGGGTAATTTATAGGGTTAGACCTAGGTTAGGGCTAGGATAATAGGTAGGGCTAGAGTTAGGGTTAGGGTCAGGTTTAGGGTGAGGGTTACCCTTCAGATTAGGTTTAGGGTACAGTTTAGGGTTTGAGCTAGGATTTTTGCTATAGCTAAGATTAATTTAGGGTTTGGTCTAGGGTTATGGTCATGGTTAGTATTACAGTTAGGGCTAGAGTTTTCATTAGGGTTAGGGTAATAGGTTTAGATGTCAGGTTAAAGATAGGGTTAGGTTTAGGTTAGTGTTAGGTTTAGGTTTAGGATCAGGGTTAGCGTTTGAGCTAGCTTAGGTTTGGGGTTAGGGTTAGGTTCACTGTTAGTTCTAGGGTTAGGTTTATGTTTAGGGTTAGGGTAGGTTTAGCTTTAGGTTTAGTGTTTTCATTAGGGTTAAGTTTAGGGTTAGGGTAATGGGTAGGGTTCGAGTTAGGGTTAGAGGTAGGATTAAGGTTAGGATTAGGGCTGGGGTTAGGTTTAGGCTTAGGCCTTGGGTAAGTGTTTGGGTTAGGTTAAGTGTAAGGGTTAGGGATTGAGCTAGGTTTAGGGCTAGGGCGAGGGTTAGGTTTACTGTCAGGTGTAGGGTAGAAATTAGGGTTAGGTTTAGGGCTAGGGTTAGCATTAGTTCTAGGGTTATTTTTAGTGTAATGGATAGAATTAGAACTAGGGTTTGGGCTATGGTTACAGTTAGGATGAGGGCTAGAGTTAGGGTGACGTTTAGGGTTTGGGATAGGGTTATGTTAAGGAAATTTTGGGGGGTTGAGCTAGGTTTAGGGCTAGAACGAGGGTTAGGGTTAGGGTTAGGGCTAGGTTTAGGGTTAGAATTATGCTTAGGGTTAGGTTTATGGTTGCAATTAGGGGTAGGTTTTGTGTGAGGTTTAGGGCTAGTGATAGGTATATGGGTAATGTAAGAGCTAGAGTTATGGTTATGGCTAGATTTGAGTTTGTCTAGTGTTAGGGTTAGTTTTTGGGTTAGGATAAGGTTTAGAGATAAGGTTTTTGTTAGGATAAGTGTCAGGGTTCAGGTTAGGATTAGGTTTAGGGTTAGGTCCAAAATGAGGACTAGGGTTAGGTCTAGGGATAGAGTTAGTGTTTGGTTTAAGTTAAGGGTTATTGTTAGGGCTAAGGCTAGGGTTATGGCTATATTTAGGATTAGGTTTATGTCTAGGGCTAGTGTTATTGTTAGGTTTATGGTTAGGGTTAAAGGTAGGGCTAGTGTTAGGTTTCAGATAAGGGTTAGGGTCAGGTTTAAACCTAGGTTTAGTGTTAGGGTCAGAATAAGGGTCAGCGTTTGGGATAGAGTTTGGGTTAAGTTTAGAGCTAGAATGATGGTTAGGGTTAGGAGTAGTAATAGAGTTACGGCTTGGATTAGGCTTAGAATTAGGGTTACGACTAGGGTAGCAATAGGGTGAGGATTTGACTAAGTGTAAGAGCTAGGATTATGACTAGGGATAGGGTTAGGGTTAGGGCCAGGGTTAGGGTTAAGGTTAAAGCTAGGGATAGGCCTTGGATTAGGGCTAGATTTTGTGTTAGATTTAGGGCTATGGCTAATTTAAGAACTGAGATTACGATTAGGGATAGTTTTAGGGTTAGGTTGAGGTTGAGGTCTAGTGTTAGGATTAGGTTTAGGAATAGGGTGATGTGTAGAGCTAGGGTTAGTGTTAAGGTCAGAGTCAAGGTTAGTATTAGTTCTAGGGTTAGGGTTAAGACTCGAATTAGGGCTAGGGTTAGGGCTAGGTGTAGGGTTAGGGTTTGGTTTAGGTTAAGGGTTAGGGTCAGTGAAATGGCTTGAATTTGCTTGAGAGCCAGGGCTTGGGTGAGGGCTAGTTTTCAAATTAGCATTAGGGTTAGAGCTAGTGCTAGGGTGTGGTTTAGACTTAGGGTTAGGGTTAGATTTAGAGTAAGGGTTAGATATAGGTTTAGGGCTACAGCGAAGGTTAGGGCTGGGGTTAGGTGTAGGGTTTGAGTTATCATAAGGGATAGAGTTAGAACTAAGGATAGGGATAGGGCAAGAGTTAGAGTTAGTCTTAGTGTTAGGGTTAGATTTAGGGTTAGAATTAGAGCTTAATTATAGCTAGGATTAGAGCTAGGGTTAGTATTAAGCCTGTGCCTAGGTTTATGGCTAGGGTTATGGTCATGGTTATGGTTATGGTTAGGTATGATGTTATAGCTAGCTTTAGAACTAGGGTGAGGGTTAAAATTAGGGTTAGGTCTATGGTTAGGGTTAGGTTTAGGATTAAGGCCAAGATTAGGGCTAGGATTAGGGCTAGAGTTTGTTTTAGGGTTAGGGCTTCATTAGGGCTAAGGATAATGTGAGGTCTAATGTTATGGTTAGAGATAGTTTTAGGATAAAGATTGTTAGGGTTATGATTAGGTTTATGGATATGGTTAGGTTTAGGGTTCAGGTTAGTTTTACAGTAATGTATAAGTTTATGGTCAGAAATAGGTTTAGGGTTATCCTAGAGTTAGCATTAGGGTTAGGATTAGGATTAGCATAATGGATAGGGTTACAGCTGTGGTTAGGGCTAGGTTTATGGTTAGGATTAAGGCTAGGGTTAGGGTTAAGTTTGGGGTTATGTCAGGGGTTATGTTTAGGGTAAGGGTTAGGGCTAGAATTTAGGGTTATGGTTAGGGTTAAAGGTAGTGTAAGGGCCCTGATTAGGGATAGGTTTGGGGTTAGGTTAGGGGTAGGTTTAGGGCTACAACCAATGGAAGAACTAGGGTTACGATTAGAACTAGTTTTAGAGTTAGGGTTAGGGCTAGGGCTAGGGTTAGGTTTAGTGTCAGGTTTTGAGTGATGTTTAGAGCTAGGGTTAGTGTTAGTATCAGGATCAGGGTCAGGGTTTGTTTTAAGGTTAGGGATACGTCTCGAATTAGAGCTAGGTTTAGGGCTAGATGTAGGCTTAGGGTTTGGTTTATGTTAAAGGTTAGGGTTAGGGCTATGGCTCAGTTGTTTTGTAGGGCTTGGGCTAGGTTAGGGCTAGTTTTAGGATTAGCATTAGTGTTACGGCTTGTGTAAGTGAGAGGTTTAGCTTAGGGTTAGGGTTAGATTTAGAGTTAGCGTTAGATATAGGATTAGGGCTAGAGCTAGGCTTAGGGCTAATGTAAAGGCAAGTGATAGGATTATGGTAAGGGATAGGGTTAGAACTAGAAATAGGACTAGGGGGAGAGTTAGAGTTAGTCTTAGGGCTAGGGTTAGGTTAGGTTTAGGGCTAAATTAGGGCTAGGATTAGGTCTAGCACTTTTGTTAGGATTAGGCCTAGTTTTATGCTTAGGTTTAGGTGTAGGTTTAGGGATAGGGTTAGGTTTAGGGGAAGGGATGGGGTTAGAGCTAGTTTTAGGGCTACGTCAAAGGTTAGAATTTCGGTTAGGGCTAGGGTTATGGTTTGATTTAGTAATAAGGCTAGGTTTAGGGCTAGGATGAGGGCTAGGGTTTGTTTTAGTGTTATGGCAAGAATTAGGGCTAGGACTAGTTTCAAGTCCAGGCTTACGTTATGGATAGATTGAGGGTTAGATTTATGGCTAGGTCTAGTGTAAGGGTTCGGTTTAGTGTAAGGGTCAGGTTTAGAGCTAGGGGTATTTTTTGGGTTAGAATTAGGTTTCAGGTTTAGTTTAGGTTTAGAGCTTGAATTAGCATTAGGGTTTGGTTAGGATAATGATAGGTTTGGTTTTAGGGTTCATGTTAGGTGTAGGGTAATTGATATGTTTAGAGTTAGCAAATGGGGTCGGGTTAGGCCTAGGGTTAGCCTTAGGGTTATGGTTGTGCTTAGGGTAAGGGATAGTGTTAGGGATAGGGTTATGGTTATTATTAGGGCTAGAGTTCGGTTTAGGCCTAGGGTTAGGGTTAGGTTTAAGTTTATGGTATGGTTTACAGTTTGAGCTATGGTTAGCACTAGGGCAAGGGTTAAGTTTAGGGTTAGGTCTACATTATAGTTACTGTTAGGGTCAAGGTTAGTGTTAAGGTTAGGGATAGGGTTATCATTAGGTATAGGGTATTGGATAGGGTTTGATGTCGTATTAGGGTTAGGGTTATGTTTAGGTTTAGGCTTAAGGTTAGGGTTAGGGATAGTTTTAGGGTTAGGTTTCAGGTAATAGTTAGGGTTTGAGCAAGGGTTAGCTCTATGGCAAGGGTCAGGTTTATGGTTATGTCTTGAGTTAGGGTTAGGGTAGATTTAGGGTAAGGGCTAGTATTATCATCAGGGTTAGGGTTAGTGTTAGGTTAATGGGTAGGATTAGAGCTAGGATTAGGGATAGGGTTATCATTAAGGTTAGGGTTAGAGTTAGGGTAATATGTAGGCTTAGAGCTAGGTTTAGGGATAGGGTTAAGTTTAGGATTAAGGCTAGGGTTAAGGTTAGGTTTAGGTTTAGGCCATGGGTTAGTGTTAGGGTTAGGTTGAGTTTAAGGGTTAGGGATTGAGCTAGTGTTTGGGCTAGGATGAGGATTAGGGTTAGAGTCAGTGTGAGGGTTAGGGCTAGGATTAGCATTAGGGTTAGGTTTAGGGTTAGGGTAATGGATAGAGTTAGAGGTAGATTTTGGCCTATGGTGATGGCTAGTTTCAGGTTAAGTGATATGGCTAAGTGTAGTGTTAGGGTTATGATTTTTGTTAGGCTAAGGTTTAGGGCTAGGGTTTTTGTTAGGGTAAGGGTCAGTGTTCGGTTTAGGGTTAGGTTTATTGTTAGGGCCAGCATTAGGACTAGGGTTTGGTCTAGGGTTAGGGTTAGTGTTTGGGTTAAGTTAAGGGTTATTATTAGGGCTAGGACTAAGTTTTTGTTTAGGGCTAGGCCTAGAGTTATCAATAGATAAACGATTAAGTGTAGATCTAGTGTTAGGGGAAGGTTTAGATATAGGGTTAGAGGTAGTGCCAATGTTAGAGGTCGGTTTAGGGTTAGGGTCAGGTTTAGAACTATGATTAGTGTTAGGGTCAGAATAAGGGTCAGGTTTAGGGTTAGGGTTTGAGGATTAGGGTTAGGACTAGTAATAGAGTTAGGTTTTGGGTTAGGCTAAGAATTAGGTTTGGGACTAGGGTAGCTTTAGGGTTACAATTTGTCTTAGGGTAAGGAATAGGGTTAGTGCTAGTGTTAGGGCTAGGGTTAGGGTTAGGGTTAGGGCTAGGTTTAGGGTGAGGCTTAATGCTAGGGTTAGAGCTTGGATTAGGGCTAGGCTAGGTTTTGTGTTAGCTTTAGGGCTATGGCTAATATAAGAACTAGGGTTAAAATTAGGGCTAACCGTGTTATGTCTAGGTTTAGTGTTTGGTTAGGTTTAAGGTTAGGGTTATGTTTATTGTAATGGATAGGTTAGGGTTAGCGAATGTGTTAGGGTTAGGCTGAGGGTTAGGATTAGGGTTAGGATTAGTGTTAGGGTTAGGGTAATGGATAGGGTTAGGGCTAGGGTTATGGTTAGTGTTAGTGTTAGGGTTAGTGTTAGGTTTATGGTTAGTGCAAGGATTAAAGTTAAGGTTAGGTTTAGGGTAAGGCTTAGGACTTGGTTTAGGTTTAGAGTTAGAGTTAAAGCTAGGGTTGGGCCTCACATTAGGGCCAGATTTTGGGTTACATTAGGGATAGTGTTAGGGATACAGCTAATGTAAGAACTAGGGTTATGATTAGGGCTAATTTTAGGTTACAGTTAGGACTAAGTCTAGTTTTATGGTTAGGTTTAAGTTCAGGGTGATGTTTTGAGCTAGGGTTAGTGTTAGGTTCAGAGTCAGGGTCTGGATTAGTTTTAGGGTTGGGGATAGGACTCAAATTAGGGAGAGACTTAGGGCTAGATGTAGGATTTGGATTTGATTTAGGTTAAGGGTTAGGGTTAGTGCTATTGCTCATTATGTTTTAGGGCTAGAGTGAGTGTTAGGTTTAGGATTATGTCTAGGGTTAGATTTAAGGTTAAGGTTAGGGTTAGTGTTAGGGTTAGGGCTACAGTTATATTTAGAGTTAGGTTAATGGATATGGTTATATGTTGGGTTAGGTTTAGGGGTAGTTTTAGGTTTAGGGCTAGTGTTAGGGTTAGGGCTAAGATTATCTTTAGAGTTAGGGTAATGGATAGGGTTAGATGTCAAGTTAGGGTTAGGGGTAGTTTTAGGTTTAGGGTTAGTGTTAGGGTTTTATCTAGGGTTAAGGCTACGATGAGGGTTAGGTTTAGAGTTAGGTCTAGGATAAGGTTTACAATTAGGATTAGAGCTAGGATTTTCATTAGGGTTAAGGTTCTGTTTAAGGTAATAGATAATTTTAGAGATAGTATTAGGGCTAGTTTTAACATTATGATTAGGGCTAGGATTAGGATTAAGTTTAGGGATAGGGCTAGGTTATGTTTAGGGCTCCGTTTTGGGATTTATCTAGGGTTAGGTCTAAGGTGAGGGTTAGGGTTAGTGTGAGAGTTAGGCTTAGGGTAAGGGATAAGGTTAGGTTAGGGTTTGGGATATGCTTTGGGCTAGATTTAGGCCTAGGATTAGGAGTAGGTTTGTGTTAGGTTTAGAGCTTGTTTTAGTGCTATGGTAACGTAAGGGTTATGTTTTCGGTTATGCTAGTTCTAGTGTTAGGTTTAGGTTTTGGTTAGGGTCAGTTTTATAGCTAGGATTAGTGTTAGTGCCAGGGTCTATGTTTGGATTAGGGTTAGGGTTAGGGCTAGAACCAGAAGTATGATTGGTGAGGTCTAGAGGTAAGGTTAGTGTTTGGCTTAGGTTAAGGGTTATCATTAGAGCTAGAGCTACTTTATTGTTTAGGTCTTGGTTAAAAATATGGCTAGATTTAGGATTAGGTTTAATCTAGGGCTAGTGTTAGGGTTAGGTTTAGATATAGGGTTATGGGTAGGGCTAGTGTTAGGATTTGGTTTAGGTTCAGGGTCAGAATAAGGATCAGGTTTAGGGTTAGAATTTGGGTTATGGTTATAACAACAATGAGGGCTTGGGTTGTTATTAGTAATAAGGTTAGGGTTTGGCTTAGACTCAGGATTAGTTTTAGGACTAGGGTTAGCATTAGGGTTGGGGTTTGGCTAGGGTAAATGATAAGTTTAGAGCTAGGGTTAGAGCTAGGGTTTGGGTTAGGGTTAGGGCTAGAGTTAGGATTAGGGTTAGGGTGAAAACTAGGGTTAGGTATCAGATTTGGGCTAGGTTTTGGTTAGCATTCGGTTTAAGGTTATGGCTAATGTATGATCTAGGGTTATGATTAGAACTAGTTTTAGAATTAGGGTTAGGACTAGCTCTAGTGTTAGGTTAAGGTTTAGGTTTAGGGTGATGTTTAGAGGTAGGGTTAGTTTTAATGTCAGAGACAGGTTTAGGGGTAGTTTTAGGGTTAAGATTAGGACTCAAATTAGGGCTAGGCTTAGGGCTACATATAAGGTTAGGGTATGGTTTAGGTAAAAGTTTAGGGTTAGTTTATGGCTCTGTTTTGTTGTAGGGCTAAGCCTATGGTTAGGGCTAGTTTTAGGATTTGCATTAGGGGTTAGGGCTAGTGTTAGGGTTAGGTTTCGGTATAGAATTAGGGTTAGATTTAGAGTTATGTTTAGATCTAGGGTTAGGGCAAGGTGTAAGGTTAGGGCTAGGGTTATTCTAGGCTATGGCTAGAAATAAGGTTATGGTAAGTGATAGGCTTAGAATTAGCGCTAGGGCTAGGTCGAGAATTATAATTAGTCTTAAAGCTAGGGTAGAATTAGGTTTAGGATTAGGACTAGGGTTAGTGTTAGGGTTAGTCTCAGGGTTAAGGTTAGGGCTAGGTTTAGTGTTAGGGTTAGGGTTTAGGTTAGGTTTAGGGTAAGCAATGGGGTTATAACTAGTTTTAGGGCTAGGAAAATGGTTAGAATTAGAGTTAGGGTTATGATTAAGGCTAGGTTTGGGGCTAGGATGAGAGCTGGTATTCATGTTAGGGTTAGGGCTAGGATTAGGGCTAGGGCTAATGACAGGTCTAGGGTTACAGTTAGGAATAGGCTTCAGTTTATGTTTATGGTTAGGTCTAGTGTAAGGGTTAGGTTTAGGATAAGGGTCAAGTTTACAGCTATGTGTATTATTAGGGTCAGTGTCTGGCTTAAGGTTTGTTTAGGTTAAGGTTTAGGTTTAGGACTCGAATTAGCATTAGGGTTAGAGTTAGGGTTAGGGTAATGAATAGGCTTAGGATTAGGGTTCAGATTAGTTTTAGGGCAATGGATAGGTTTAGGGATTGTGATAGGGTTAGGGTTAAGCCGAGGGTTAGCATTAGGGTTAGGATTATGTTTAGGGTAATGGATAGAATTAGAGCTAGGTTTAGGGCTAGGGTTATGGTTAGGATTAGGGCTAGGATTAGGTTAGTGGATAATTAGAACTATGGTTAGGGCTAAGGTTAATGTCATGATTAGGGCTAGTGTTAGGTTAGGGTTTGGGATACAGCTAGGGTTATGTTAAAGGTAAAGGGTAGGCTTTGAGCTAGGGTTAGGTCTAAAGTGAGGCTTAGGGTTAGAGTTAGGGCTAGGGTTATGTTTAGTGTTACAATTAGGGCTATGTTCAGGCCTAGGATTATGGCTAGGTTTTGTGTTACTTTAGGCCTAGAGTTAGGGCCATGGGTAATGTAAGAGCTACGGTTATGATTAGGCCTAGTTTTAGGGTTAGGGTTATGGCTAGGTCTAGTGTTAGAATTAGGTTTTGGGTTAGGGTGAGCTTTGGAACTAGGATTGTTAGGGTCAGGGCCAGTGTTCAGGTTAGAGTTAGTGTTGGGGTTAGTGACAGAATTAGGACTAGGTTTAGGTCTAGGGGTAGGCTTAGTGTTTGGGTTATGTTAAACGTTATTGTTAGGGCTAGGGCTAGGTTGTGTTCAGGTCTAGGGCTACAGATATGGCTAGATTTAGGATTAGGTTTAAGTCTAGGGCTAGTGTTAGGTTTAGTTTTAAGTATAGGATTAGCGGTAGGGCTAATGTTAGGGTTCAGTTTTGAGTTAGTGTCAGGTTTCAAACTACAGTTAGTGTTAGGGTCAGAATAAGTGTCAGGGTTAGGGTTTGGGTTTGGGTTAGGGTTAGAGATAGAAAGAAGGTTAGGGTTAGGACTAGTAATAGGGTTAGGCTATGGATTAGGGTTTGGACTTGGGTTAGCATTAGGTTTAGGGTTTAGCTTAAGGTAATGGATAGGGTAAATCTAAGGTTAGAGCTAGGGTTAGGGTATGGGTTGGGGCTAGTTTTAGGGTTAGGGTTAAAACTAGGGTTAGTGCTCGGATTAGGACCAGGTTTGGGGCTAGGTTGGGGCTAGTGTTAGGCCTAAAACTAATGTGTAAACCAGGGTTATGATTAGGGCTACTTTTTGGGTGTTACGGCTAGGTCAAGTGTTAGGGTTAGGGTTAGCATTAGCGTGATGTTTAGAGCTAGGGTTTGTGTTAGGTTCAGGGTCAGTGTTCGGGTTATAGTTAGGGTTAGAGTTAAACCCAGAATTATCACTAGAGTTAGTTCTAGGGGTAGGGTTACTGTTTGTGTTAGGTTAAGTTTTAACATTAGGGCTAGTACTAGGTTTTTGTTTAGGTCTAGGGATAGAGATATGGCTAGATTTAGGATTAGGTTTAGGTCTAGGGGTAGTGTTAGGGTTAGGTTTAGGTATAGGTTTATTGCTAGTGCTAGTGTTAGGGTTTGGTTTATGGTTAGGGTCAGGTTTAGACCTATAGTTACCGTTAGGGTCAGAATAAGTGTCAGGGTTAAGGTTAGGTTATGGGTTATGGTTACAGCTAGAATGAGGGCTAGGCTTAGGACTAGTAATAGGGTGAGGGCTTGGGTTAGGCTAAGGATTAGGGTTAGGCCTATGGGTAGCATTAGGGTTAGGGTTAGCTTAGGGTAAGGGATAGGATTAGAGCTAGGGTTAGGGCTATGGTTAGGGTTAGGATTAGGGTTAGTGTTAGGTTTAGGTTTAGGGTTTAAGCTAGGGTTAGGTCTTGCATTAAGGCTAGGTTTTGGTTAGAGTAAGGGCTAGTTTTAGAGTTATGTCCAATGTATGGAGTAGGTTTACGATTTGGGCTAGTTATACGATTAGGGATAGGACTAGGTCTAGTGATAGAGTTAGGTATAATATTAGGGTGATGTTTAGAGCTAGGGTTAGTGTTGGGGTCAAATTTAAGGTCAGAGTAGTTTTAGGGTTAGGGTTTGGACTCGAATTAGGGCTAGGGTTAGGGCTAGGTGTAGGGTTGTTTTGGCTTAGGTTAAGTTTTAATGTTAGGGCTATGGCTCGGTTTTGTTTTAGGGCTAGGGCTATGGTTAGGGCTAGTTTTAGGCTTAGCATTAGGTTTAGGGCTAGTGTTAGGTTTAGGTTTAGGCTTAGGGTTAATGTTAAATTTAGATTTAGGATTAAATATAGGGTTAGTTCTAGTGCTATGGATATGGCTACTGTTAGGTCTTGGTTTATGGCTAGGATTAGGGTTATGGTAAGGGATAGGGTTAGAACTAGCAATAGGGCTAGGGTGAGAGAGAGTCTTACTGCTAAGCTTAGAGTTTGTTTAGGTATAGGGCTTAATTAGGGCTAATAATAGGGCTAGGTTTATGGTTATGTTTAGGCCTAGGGTTAGTTTTAGGCTTAGGGTTAGGTTTAGTGTAAGCAATGGGGTTAGAGCTAGGGATAAGGCTAAGGTGCAGGTTAGAATTAGGGTTAGGGCTAGGGTTTCATTAGAGTTATGATTAAGGCTAGTTTTAGGGCTAGGATTAGGGCTAGGGTTTGTGTTAGGGTTATGGCTAGGATTAGTGTTAGGGCAAATGTCAGTCTAGGGTTAGGGTTAGGGATATTTTTAGGGTTAAGTTTATGGCTATGTTTAGTGTAAGTGTTAGGTTTAGGGTAGGGGTCAAATTTAGAGCTAGAAGTATTATTATGGTCAGGGTCAGGTTTAGGGTTTTGTTTAGGTTAGGGTTTAGAGTTAGGGCTGAATTTAGTGTTACGGTTTGGGTTAGGGTAATGATAGGGTTTGGTTTAGGGTTCAGGTTAGATTTAGCATAATGGATAGGGTTACAGTTAGGAATAGGTTTAGATTTAGGCCTAGGCTCAGCATTATAATTAGGGTTATGTTAGGGTAATTGATAGAGTTAGAGCTAAATTTAGGGCTAGGGTTATGGATAGGATTAGGGCTAGGCTTAGGGTTAGGGTTAAGCGTTTGGTTTGTGTTAAGGTTAGAACTAGAATTACGGCTAGGGCAAATATCAGGTCTATGGTTATGGTTAGAAATAGTTTTGGGGTTAGGTTTACAGCTAGGTCTAATATAAAGGTTAGATGTAGGGGTAGGTTCAAGGTTAGAGCTAGGTATATTATCACAGGAAGGGTCAGAGTTACGGTTTGGGTTAGGTTAAGGGTTAGGGTTAGAGCTCGAAGTAGCATTACGGTTAGGGTTAAGGTAATGATAGGGTTAAAAGCGTTCAGGTTAGGTTTAGGTTAATGAAATAGGTTAGGGTTAGGGATAAGTTAAGGGTTAGTCCTAGGGTTAGCATTAGAGTTATGGTTATGGTTAGGGTAAAGGATAGGGTTAGAGCTAGTGATAGGGCTCGGGTTGTGGTTAGAATTCTGGCTAGTGTTAGGGTAAGAATTAGGGCTGTGTTCTGGGTTAGGGTAAGGTTTAGGGTTAGGGTTAAAGCTGTGGTTAAGGCTCAGATTAGAGCTTGGTTTTGGGTTTGGTTAGGGCTAGTGTTAGGGCTATGGCTAATGTATGAACTAGTGTTACAATTAATTCTAGTTTTAGGGTTAGGGTTAGGGCTAGGTCTAGTGTTATGATTACATTTAGGGTTAGGGTGATTTTTAAAGCAAGGGTTATTGTTAGGGTCAGTGTCAGAGTCAGGGTTAGTTTTAGGGTTAAGACTAGAACTTGAATTAAAGCTAAAGTTAGTACTAGGTATATGGTTAGGGATTGATTTAGGTTAAGGGTTAGGGATATATGTTGGTTTTGTTTTATGGCTAGGTCTATGGTTACAGCTAGATTATGGATTAGCATCAGGTTTAGGGCTAGTGTTAGGTTGAGGTTTAGGCTTAGAGTTAGGGTTAGATCTAGGGTTAGGGCTAGGGCTAGGGTTAAGGCTAGTGCTAGGGCTAGGTTTAGGGTTATGGTAATGAATATGATTAGAACTAGTGATATGGCTAAGGTGGAGAATTAGAGTTAGTCTTAGTAGTAGTCTTAGGATTAGGGTTAGGGTTAGAGCTAAATTAGGACTAGTTAGGGCTAGGGTTAAGGCTAAATTAGGGTAGGATTGGGGCTAGGGTTAATGATAGAGTTAGGGCTAAATTAGGGCTAGGATTAGGGCAAGTGTTAGTGTTAGTGTTAGGGCTAAATTAGGGTTAGTATTAAGGCTAGGTTTAGTGTTGGGGTTAGACCAAGTGGTTGGGCTAGAGTTAGGGTTAGCATTGATGTTAAGGTTAAGTTTAGGGGAATGGGTAGGGTTATAGCTAGCTTTAGGGCTAGGGTGAGGGTTAGAATTTGGATTAGGCCTAGGGTTATGTTTCAGTTTAGGATTAAGGCTAGGTTTAGGGTTAGGTTAAGGGCTAGAGTTTCTGTTATGGTTATGGCTAGGACCAGGTCTAGGGCTAATATCAGGTCTAGGGTTAATGTTAAGGATAGTTTTAGGGTTAGGTTATGGCTGGGTCTAGTGTAAGAGTTAGGTTTAGGTTAAAGGTCAGCTTTAGGGCTAGGGTTATAATTAGGGTCAGGATAAGGGTCAGGGTTAGCATTTGGTTTAGCTAAAGGTTTAGGGTTAGGGCTCGAATTAGCATTATGATTAGGTTTAGGTTTAGGGTGGTTGATAAGATTTAGTTTAGGTTTCAGTTAAAGTTTACGTTAATGGATGGGTTAGGTTTAGCGATCAGGTTAGAGTTAGCATTAGGGTTAGGGTTATGTTTAGTGTCATGGATAGGTTTAGAACTAGGGTTAGGGCTAGGTTAAGGTTTGGATTAAGTCTAGAATTAGGGCTAGGTTCAGGGATAGGGCTAGGGTGTGATTTAGGGTAAGTTTTAGGGTTAGGGTAAGTGTTAAGTTTAGGGCTAGGGTTAGGGTTAAGTTATGGTAAGGGTTAGTGTTTGAGCTAGGGTTAGGGCTAGGGCAAGGGTTAGTTTTAGGTTTAGGTCTAGGTTTACATTTATGGTTAGAGTTAGGTTTAGTGTTAGGGATAGGGTTTTAATTAGGGTTAGGTTTAGGGTTAGGGTAATGCATATGGTTAGAGCTAAAGTTCAGGCTAGATTTAACGTTAGGATTAGGGCTATGTTTAGGGTTAGGGTTTAGGATAGAACTAGGGTTATGCTTAGTGTAAAGGTTAGGCTTTGAGCTAGGGTTATGTCTAAGGCAAGCCTTAGGTTAGGGCGAGGTTTAGGGCTAGGGTTAGGCTGAGGGTTATGCTTAGAGCTAAGTTTAGGCCTAGGATTAGGGATAGGTTTTGTGTTAGGTTTAATACTAGGGTTAGTACTATGGGCAATGTAACAGGGTTATGTTTAGGGCTAGTTTTAGAGTTAGGGTTATGGCTAGGTCTAGTGTTAGGTCTAGGTTTTGGATTAGTGTCAGGTTTAAAGCTAGATTCAGTGTTAGAATCAGGGTCAGTTTTGGGGTTAGGGTTAGGGTTAGAGCCAGAATTCGCACTAGGTTTAGGTCTATGGGTAGGGTAAGTGTTCGGTTTAGGTTAAGGGTTATTGTTAGGGCTAGTGCTTGGTTTTTGTTTATGTCTACGGCTAGATTTATAGCTATATTTAGGATTTTCTTTAGGTCTAGGTCTAGTGTTAGGCTTAGGTATAGCTATAGGATTACCAGTAGGGCTAGTGTTAGGATTTCGTTTATGGTTAGGGTCAGGTTTAGACCTAGGGTTACTGTTAGGGTAAGATGAGGGTCAGGGTTAGATTTAGAGGCAGAATGAGGGCTAGGGTTAAGACTAGTAACATGGTTAGAGTTTAAGTTAGGCTAAGGTTTAGGGTTAGCATTTGGGTTAGGGTTTGGCTTAGTGTAAGGAATAGGGTTAAAGTTCGGTTTAGGGCTAGTGTCAGGGTTAGGGTTAGGGCTAGTATTAGGGTTAAAGCTAGGGTTAGTGCTCAGATTAGGGGTAGAATTTGTGTTAGAGTTAGGGGTATGGTTAGGACAATGACTAATGTACAAACTAGGGTTATGATTAAGGCTAGTTTTAGGGTTAGGTTAAGGCTAGATAAAGTGTTAGGGTTAATTTAATATTAGGGTGATTTTTAGAGCTAGGATTAGTTTTAGGATCAGGGTCAGGGTCAGGGTTAGTTTTAGAGTTAGTTTTAGGGCTAGTTGTAGGGTTAGGGTTTGGTTTAGGTTAAGGGTTAGGATTAGGGCTATGGCTTGATTTTGGTTTATGGCTAGGGCTAGGGATAGGGCAAGTTTTAGGATTAGCATTATGGTTAGGTGTAGTGTTAGGGTTTGGTTTAGGCTTATTGTTACAGTTAAATTTAGAGTTAGGTTTATATTTAGACTTAGGCTTAGATCTATGGTTAGGATTATGGTTAAGGATAGAACTAGGCCTAGGGCTAGGTCAAGAGTTAAAGTTAGTCTTATGGCTAGGTTTAGGGTTAGGATAGGATTAAATAAAGGCTAGGATTAGCACTAGGCTTTGTCTTAGGCCTAGGTTTAGGGTGAGGGTTAGGGTTAGGTTTAGTGTTATGGTTAGTTTTTGGGTATACGATGAGGTTATAGGTAGATTTAGGGCCAGGGCAAATAATAGAATTAGGGTTAGGGCTCAGGTTATGGTTCGGGTTATGATTAAGCCTAGGTTTAGGGCTAGGATTACAGCTAGGGCTAATTTCAGGTCTAGTGTTATGGTTAAAAATAGTTTTAGATTTAGGTTTATGGCTATATCTAGTGTAAGGTTAGGTTTAGGCTTAGGGTCAGGTTTAGAGCTAAGGGTACTCTTAGGGTCAGGGTCACAATTAATGTTTTGGATAGGTTAAGGTTTAATGTTAGGGCTCGAATTAGCATTAGAGTTAGGATTAGGTTAAAGATAGTGTTAGATTTAGGTTTCAGGTTAGGTTTAGGGTAATGAATAGGATTAGGATTAGGGATATGGTTAGGTTTAGGCCCAGGTTTAGCATTAGGGTTAGGGTTAGGGTTAGGGTAATTGATAGGGTTAGAGATAGGGGTATGGCTAGGGTTATTGTTACGATTATTGACAGGGTTAGGCTTAGGGTTAGGGTTAGGGTTAAATCTAGGGTTACAGCTAGGGTTATCGTTACGATTAGTGATAGGGATTGGGCTAGGGGTAAATCTAGGGATAGTGCTCTGAATAAGGCTAGGTTTTGGGTTAAGTTACGGCTAGATTTAGGGTTACAGCCAATGTAAGTACCAGGGTTGCAATTAGGGCTAATTTTAGGGTTAGGTTTAGGGCTAGGTCTATTGTTAGGTTTAGGTATTGGATTAGGGTGATGTTTAGAGCTAGGGTTAGTGTTAAGGTCAGAGTCAGGACAGGGTTAGTTTTAGGGTTTGGCATAAAACTCAAATTAGGGCTAAAGTTATGTCTAAGTGTAGGGTTAGGGCTTAGTTTATGTTAAGCATTTGGGATAGGTTAAGGTTTAAAGTTAGGGCTTGAATTAGCATTAGAGTTAAGGTTATGGTTATCATACTAGATAGAGTTAGAAATCAGCTTAGGGCTAGGGTTTTGGTTATGATTAGGGCTAGGTTTTGAGTTAAATTAGTGCTAGGGTTAGGGTTACTGCTAATGTAAGTACTAGGGTTATGATTAAGATTAATTTTAGTGTTTCAGGGCTAGGTTTAGTGTTAGGTTTATGTTTAGGGTTAGTGTGATCTTTAGACATTTGGTTAGTGTTGTGGTTAGAGTAAGGGTCAGGGTTAGTTTTAGGGTTTGTCTTAAAACTCAAATTAGGGTTGGGGTTAGGGCTAGGTGTTTGGTTTAAATTAAGGGTTAGGGTTAGAGCTTTGGCTCAGTTTGGTTTTAGGGCTAGGGTTAGGGATAGGGCAATTTTTAGGATTAGTGTTAAGATTAGGGCTAGTCTTAGAATTAGGCTTAGGTTTTTATCTAAGGTTAGTGATAGGGCTAAGGATAGGGCAAGGGTTAGGACTAGGATTTGGGATAGGGTTAGGTTTATGGAAAGGGATAGGATTCGAACGAGTGATAGGGCCAGTGTGAGAGTCAGAGTTATTCTTAGGGCTCGGATTAGGGTTAGGGTTAGGGAGAGGGCTAAATTACGGCTAGGGTTAGTGTTAGGGCTAGGGTTAGGGCTAGTTTTAGAATTAGCATCAGGGTTACAGCTAGTTTTAGGTTTAGGCATCAAGTTAGGGTTAGATTTAAAGTTAGGTTTCTGTCTAGTGTTAAATCTAGTTCTAAGGATAGGGCAATTGTGACGACAAGGGTTAGGGTTAGAGTTAGGGTTACGTTTAGGGTAAGGGATTTGGTTTTGGCTAGGTTTAGGGCTAGGGCAAGGGTTAGTATTAGGGTCAGTGCTAGAGTTAGGGTTAGGGTTATTATTAAGGCTAGGTTTATGGCTAGGCTGAGGTTTAGGGTTTGTGTTAGGGTTAGGGATAGTATTACGGCTAGGGCTAATGTCAAGTCTAGGGTTAAATTAGGGCTAGATTTAGTGTTAGGTTTATAGCTTGGTCCAGTGTAAGGATTATGTTTAGGGTAAGATGTAGGTTTACATCTATGATTATTTTTAGGGTCAGGGTCAGGGTTAGGGTTTGGGTTAGGTTAGGGTTTAGGTTTAGGGTAATGACAGGGTTAGTTTTAGGGTTTAGGTTTGGTTTAGTGTAATGGATAGGGTTAGGGTTAGACCTAGGGTCAGCTTAAGGGTTAGGGTTATTGTTAGGGTAGTGGATATGTTTAGACCTAAGGTTAGGGCTAGGGTTATGTATAGAAATTGGGATAGTTTTGGGTTAGGGTTAGGTTTAAGTTTAGGATTGAATCTAGGTTTAGGACTCAGCTAGGTTTTGGGTTAGGTTAGGGCTAGGGTTAAGGATACAGCTAATGTATGAAATAGGGTTATGTTTAGCGCTAGTTATAGGGTTAGAGTTAGGTCTAGGTCTAGTGTATGGTTTTGTTTAGTTTAAGGGTTAGGGTTATGGCTATGGCTCGGTTTTGCTTTAGGGCTAGGGCTAGAGTTAGGGCTAGTTTTAGGAGGAGCGTTAACATTAGGGCTAGTGTTAGGTTTAGGTTTACGCTTAGGGTTAGGGTTGGATTTAGAGTTAGGGTTAGATTTAGAGTTATGGCTAGGGCTATAAATAGGGCTGGGGTTTACAAAGGGTTAGGGCTAGGATTAGGGTTCTAGTAAGGGATAGAGTTAGAACTAGGGTTAGGGTTAGGGTGAGAGTTAGTCTTTGGGCTAGAGTTAGGGTTAAGGTTAGGGATAGGGCTAAATTTGGGCTAAGATTAGTGCTAGGGTTAGTGTTAGGGTTAGGCCTAGGGTTTTGGTTAGGGATAAAATTAAGGCTATGTTTAGGGCTAGGATAAGGGCTAGAGTTTGTGTTAGGGTTAGGGCTAGGATTATGGTTAAGGTTAATATCAGGACTAGGGTTAAGGTTAGAAATAGTTTTAGGGTTACATTTATGGCTAGGTCTAGTGTAAGGATTAGGTAGGGTAAGAGTCAGGTTTTGAGCTAGGGGAATTATTAGGGTCATGGTCAGTGTTAGGGTTTGGTTTAGGTTTGAGGTTAGGTTATGGCTCGAATTATCATTAGGGTTAGGATTAGCATAATGATTGGGTTAGGTTTAGGGTTCAGGTTAGGTATAGGGTTCAGGGTAGGTTTAGGGTAATTGGTAGGTTTGGGGAAAGCAATAGGCTTAGTGTTAAGCCTAGGGTTAGCATTATGGTGAGGGTTATGTTTAAGGTAATGGATACAGTTAGAGTTAAGATTATGGATAGAGCTATGGTTAGGATTAGGTCTTGTGTTAGGGTTAAAGTGAGGGTTAGAACTACGATTAGGTTTAGGGTTATGTTTAGTGTAAGGGTTATGTTCTGAGCTATGGTTAGGTCTAGGTTGAGATTGAGGTTCAGAGTTAAGTCTAAGGATAGGATTATGGTAAATTTTGGGTTAGGATTGGGTTAGGGTCAGACCTAGGTTTAGTATTAGGGTCAGAATAAGGGTCAGGGTTAGGGTTAGGGATTGGGATAGTGTTAGAGCTAAAATGAAGGCTAGAGTTTGGACTATTAATAGTGTTAGGATTTTGATTAGTCTAAGGACTAGGTATAGGTCTAGGATTACTCTTAGTTTTAGGGTTTTACTTAGGGTAAGGGGTTGATGTAGATCTAGGGTTAGGGCTATGGTTAGGGTTAGAGTTAGAGTTAAAGCTAGGTTTAGGCTCGGTTTAGGACTAGTTTTTGTGTTAGGGATAGGGCTAGGATTAGGGCAACAGCTAATGTAAGAACTAGGATTACATTAGGGTTAGTTTTAGGGTTAGAGTTGGGGGTACATTGAGTGCTAGGGTTAGCTTTAAGGTAATATTTATAGCTATGGTTCTTGTTAGGATAGGAGTCAGGGTCAGAGTTAGTTTTATGGTTAATATTGACTCGAATTAAGGCTATTGTTAATGTTAGTGTTTGGTTTGAGGTTAGGGCTGTGTTTAGAGCTAGGGTGAGTGTTATGATATGAGTCAGGGTCAGGATTAGTTTTAAGTTGAGGCTTAGGATTCGATTTAGGTCTAGGTGTAGTGTTAGTGTTTGGTTTAAGTTAAGGTTTACTGTTAGGGCTATTGCTCAGTTTTGGTTTCTGCTAGGATTAAGGTTAGGGCTAGTTTTACAGTTATCATTAGGGTTAGGACTAGTGTTACTGTTAGTCTGAGCCTTAGGTTTAAGTTTAGATTTAGAGTTAGGGTCAGGGCTGGGACTAACTTTAGGGCAAGTGTTATGGCTAGTGTTAGGTTTATGGTAGCAGATAGAGATAGAACTAAGGATAGGGCTAGGGCAACAGTTAGAGTTAGTCTTAGGGCTATGGTTAGGATAGGGTTAGAGATAGAGCTAAATTAGGCCTAGGATTGGGGCTAATTTTTGTGTTTAGCTTAAGCCTAGGGTTCGGGTTAGGGTTAGGTTTAAATTTAGAGTAAGGGATGACATTATAGCTAGGTTTAGAGGTAGGACGAGGGTTAGAACCAGGGTTAGGTGTAGGGCTAGAGTTAGGGTTATGATTAATGCTACGTTTAGGGCTAGGATGAGGGCTAGGTGTGTATTTAGGGTTAGGGCTAGGATTATGGCTAGGGCTAATTTCAGGACCAGAATTATGCTTAAAGATAGTTTTAGGATTAGGTTTATGGCTACATCTAGGCAAAGGGTTAGATGCTGTGTTATGGTCAAGTTTAGAGCTAGGGGTACTATTAGGGTCAAGGTCTGGGTTAGGGTTTGGGATAGGTTAAGGTTTAAAGTTCAGGCTTGAATTAGATTTAGGATTAGGGTTAGGGTAATGATAGGGTTAGGTTTAGGATTCAGGTTAGGTTTAGGGTAATGGAAGTGTTAGTATTCGAGATAGGGTTAGGTTTATGCCTAGGGTTATCATTATGGTTAGGGTTATGGTTATGGTAATGGATAGAGTTAGAAATCAGTTTAAGTCTAGAGTTATGGTTACAATTAGGCTAGTGTTAGGGTTACATTAGGTTTAAAGCTAGGGTTAGGGATCTGATTAGGGCTAAGTTTTGGGTTATGTTAGGGATAGGGTTAGGGTTACAACTAATGTAAGTACTAGGTTTTCAATAAGGGCTAGTTTTAGGGTTTTAGTGCTAGGTTTAGTGTTAGGATTAGGTTTAGGGTTAGGGTGATGGTTAGATCTAGAATTGTTAGGGTCAATGTCAGGTTCAGTGTTAGTTTTATGGTTCAGCTTCCAACTCAAATTAGGGCTAGGGTTAGGTCTAGGTGTAAGGTTAGGGTTTGGTTTAGGTTAATGTTTAGGGTTAGAGCTATGGCTCGGTTTTGTTTTAGGGCTAGGGCTAGGATTGGGCTCAATTTAGGATGAGTGTTATGGTTTGGTCTAGTGTTAGGGTTAGGCTTAGTCGTTGGGTTAGGGCTAGATTTACAGTTACGTTTTGCCTAAGGTTAGTGCTAGGGCTAAGGATAGGGCAAGAGTTAGCACTATGGTTAGGGCTAGAGTTAGGGTTACGTTAAGGGATAGGGTTAGAATGAGTGATAGGGCTAGTTTGAGAGTTAGAGTTAGTCTTAGGGCTAGGGTTAGGGATGGATTTAGGGATAGGACTAAATTACGACTATGGTTATGTTAGGGCTAGGGTTAAGGCTAGTTTTAGGATTAGGCTTAGGCATCGAGTTAGGGTTAGATTTAGAGTTAGGTTTCAATCTAGGGTTAGTGCTAGGGCTAAGGATAAGGCAATGGTTACCATTAGGGTTAGGGTTGGAGTTAGGATTTAGTTTAGTCTAAGGATGTGGTTATAGCTAGGCTTAGGTCAAAGGCAAGGGTTAGTATTATTATTAAAACTAGGGTTAGATTTAGGGTTATGATTAAGGCTATATTTAGTTCTACAATAAGGACTAGGATTTGATTTAGGGTTAGGGATAATATTAGGGCTATATCTAATATCAGATCTAGGGTTACAGTTAGGAATAGATTTAGTGTTAGGTTTATGGATTGGTCCAATGTAAGGGTTAGGTTTTTGGTTAGGGTCAGGTTTAGATCTAGGGTTATTTTTAAAATCAGGGTCAGGATTAGGGTTTGGCTTAAGTTAATGTTCAGGTGCAGGGCTCGAATTAATGTTAGATTTAGGATTAGGGTAATGACAGGATTAGGTTTAAGGTTTAGGTTTGGTTTAGTGTAATGTATAGGGTTAGGGTTAGGCCTAGGCTTATCAGAAAAGTTAGTGTTATTGTTAGAACAATGGATAGGGTTAGCCCTAAGGTTAGGGATAGGATTATGTATAGGATTACAGCTAGTGTTTGGGTTAGGGTTAGGTTTAAGTTTAGGGTTAAAGCTAGGTTTAGGACTCAGATTAATTCTAGGATTTGAGTTATGTTAGGGCTAGGGTTAAGGCTACCACTAATGTATGAAGTAGGTTTATGATTACAGCTAGTTATTGGGTTAGGTCTAGTTCTAGTGTTAAGGTTAGGTTTATGGTGATGATGATGTTTAGAGCCAGGGTTAGGATTAGGGTCAGAGTCAGGGTCAGGGTTAGTTTTCGGGTTATGGTTAGATTAGAATTAGTGATAGGGTAAGGGCTAGGTGTAGGGTTAGGGTTTGGTTTAGGATAAGGGTTAAGGTTAGGGCTATGACTCGGTTTTTTTTTTTTTTTTTTTTTTTTTGGCCTAGGGTTAGGGTTAGGACTAGTTTTAAGATTAGTCTTAGGGTTAGGGCTAGTGTAAGCGTGAGATTTAGGCTTAGGTTAAGGATTAGGAATAGAAGTAGAGTTATGGCTAGATTTATTCTTAGGGTTAGGGTTAGATTTAGAGTTAGTTTTAGATCTAGGTTGTGAGATAGGGCTAAGTATAAGACTTGGATAGGGCTATGTTTAGGGCTAGGTGTATGGTGATGGTAAGGGATAGGGTTAGAACTAGGTATAGGGCTAGTGTGAGAGTTAGAGTTAGTCTTAGGGCTAGGGTTAGGGTTAGGGATAGGGCTAAATTAGGGCTTGGATTAGGGCTAGGGTTAGTGTAAGGTTTAGGGTTATGGTTAGGTTTAGGGTAAGGGATGGGTATATAGCTAGTTTTAGGACTAGGGTGAGAATTAGGGTTAAGGTTAGGGTTAACGTTAGGGTTATGATAAAATCGAGGATCATGGCTAAGATGTGGGCTAAGTTTTGTATTAGGGTTAGGGCTAGGATTAGAACTAGGGCTAATGTCAGGTCTAGGGCATGGTTAGGTATAGTTTTAGGGTTAGGTTTATGGCTAGGTCTATTGTAATGGTTAGGTTTCATGTTAGGGTCAGGTTTAGAGCTATGGATATTATTAGAGTCAGTGTCAAGTCTAGGGTTAGATTTAGGTTAAGGTTGAGATTTAGGGCTCAAATTAGTCTTATGTTTAGGGATCGGGTAATGACACAGTTAGGTTTAGGGTTCAGGTTAAGTGTAGGTTAATGGATAGGGTTAAGTCTAGTATACTAGGATTAGGGTTCCGCCTAGGGTTAGCATAAAATTATAGTTATCTTAGGGTAATGAATATGGTTAGAGCTAGGGTTAGGGCTAGGGTTATGGTTAAGATTAGGTCTAGGAATAGAGTTAGGGTTATGGTTATGGCTAGGGTTATTGTTAGGGTTATCTTTAGGGTTAAAACTAAGGTAGGGCTTGGATTAGGGCTAGGTTTTGCAATAGGTTAGGGCTATGGCTAATGTAAGAACTAGTGTAACAATTAGGACTAGTTTTATGGTTAATGCTAGGGATAGGTGTAGTTTTAGGGTTAATTTTAGGGTTAGGGTGATGGTTAGAGCTAGGGTTAGTGTTAGTATCAAGGACAGTGTTCTGGTAGGGTAATGGTTAGGGTTAAAGCCAGAATTAGGACTAGGATTAGGTCTAGAGGTAGAGTTAGAGTTTGGGTTAGGTTAATGTTATTGTTAAGTCTAGGTCTAGTTTGTCTTTAGGTCTAGAGCTATAGTTATGGCTAGATTTAGGACTAGGTTTTGGTCTAGGGCTAGTATTAGGGTTAGGTTTAGGTATATAGTTACCAGTAGGGCTAGTGTTAGGTTCGGTTTAGGGTTAGGTTTAGATTTAGACCTAAGAATAGTGTTAGGGTCAGAATAATGGTCAGGGATAGGGTTAGGGTTTGGGTTATGGTTAGATCTAGAATGAATTCTAGGGTTAGGACTAGTTATAGAATTAGGTTTTGGTTAGGCTAAGGATTACTGCTAAGAATATGGTTAGCATTAGGTTGAGGGTTTGGCTTAGGGTAAGGGATAGGGTTAGAGCTAGGGTTAGGATCATGCTTAGGGTTAGGTTTAGGGTTAAAGCTCGTGTTAGTGCTTGGATTAGGGCTAGTTTTGTATTAGGGATAGGGCTAGTGTTATGGTTATGGCTATTATAAGAACTAGGGTTACAATTAGAGTTAGATTTAGGGCTAGGTCTAGTGTCAGGGCTAGGTTTAAGGTAAGGGTGATGTTTAGAGCTTGGTTTAGTGTTTGGATATGAGTCAGGGTCATGGTTATGTTTAGGGTTAGGGTTAGGTTTCAAATTAGGGCTAGGGTTAGGGCTGGTTTAGGGTTAGGTTTTGGTCTAGTGTAAGGGTTAGTGTTAGGGGTATGGCTCGGTTTTGTTTTAGGGCTAGGGCTAGGGTTAGGGCTAATTTTAGGATTAGCATTAGGGTTAGAGCTAGTTTCAGGGTTTGGCTGAGGCATCAGGTTAGATATAGTTTTAGAGATAGTTTTTGATCTAGAGTTAGTGCTAGGGCTACAGATTGTACAAAGGTTATGACTAGGGTTAGGCCTTGGGTTAGATTTACGGCAAGGGATAGGGTTATAAGTACGGATAGGTCTTGTTTGAGAATTATAGTTAGTCTTAATTCTATGGTTAGGATTAGGGTAGGAATAGGGCTAAATTAGGGATAGGATTAAGGCTAGGTTTAGTGTTAGGGCTAGGGCTAGAGTTATCATTATGGTTAGGGCTTGGGCTAGTGTTAGGGTTAGGGTAAGGGTTAGGGTTTAAGCTATGGTTTGGGCTAGGAGGAGTGTTAGGTTTAGTGTTAGGTCTGGGTTAGGATTATGGTTAGGTTTGGGTTTAGGGCTAGTATTTTCATTAGGGTTAGGTTTAGTTTTAGAGTAATGTATTGGATTAGATGTAAGATTAGGTTTAGGTTTAAGTTTAGGTTATGGTTAAATTTAGGTTTAGGGATAGGTTTAGTTTTGATTTATGGTAAGGGATAGGGTTAAGTTTATAGCAAGGGTTAGGTTTAGGGTTAGGTCGAGGGTTAGGTTTATAATTAGGGTTAGGGATAGGGTTAGGTTTAGGGCTAGGGTTATTATTAGGGTTAGGGTTAGGGTTAGGGTAATGTTAGGTTTAGAGCTAGTGTTAGTACTAGGGTTAAGATTAGGATTAGGGCTAAGGTTAGGTTTAGGTTTAGGAAGAGGGCTAGGGTTATGTTTAGGTTAAGGGTTAGGCTTTGAGATAGGGTTATGTGTAAGGTTAGTGTTAGGGTTAGGGTTACATTTAGGATTATATTATGCTTAGGGTAGGTTTAGGCCTCGGATTAGGACTAGGGTTTGTGTTAGATTTAAGCCCAGGGTTAAGGCTATGTGTAATGTAATATCTAAGGTTCTGATTAGAGCTAGTTTTAGGGTTAGGGTTATGGCTATGTCTAGTGTTAGGTTTACGTTTTGGGTTAAGTTCAGGTTTCGAGCTAGGTTTAGTGTTAGTGTTAGGGTTAGTGTTCAGGTTAAAGCTAGGTTTAACGAAAAGCCAGAATTAGGACTAGAGTTAAGACTAGGAATAGGGTTAGTGTATGCATTTGGTTAAGGATATGTTAGGGCTAGGGCCCAGGATTTTTTAGGTCTAGGTCTAGAGTTATGGCTATATTTAGGATTAGGCTTAGGTCTAGGGCTAGTGTTAAGGTTAGGTTTAGGTATAAGTTTACTCGTAGGGCTAGTTTTAGGGTTTGGTTTACTGTTAGGGTCAGATTTAGACTGAGGGTTTGTGTTAGGGTAAGGATTTGAGTTAGGGTTAGAGCTAGAGTGAGGGCTAGGGTTAGGACTAGTAATAGGGTTAGGGTTTGGATTAGGCATGAATTGGGATTAGGACTAAGGTTAGCATTATGGATAGGGTTTGGCTTAGGGTAAGTGATAGTTAGAGCTAGGGTTAGGGCTAGGGTTAGAGTTAGAGTTAGGGCTAGGGCTGGGGCTAGGTTTAGGTTTAGGTTTACGTGTAGAGTTAGGGCTCAGATTAGGACTAGTTTTTCTATTAGGTTTTGGGCTAAGAGTAGGAATATGGCTAATATAAGAATTAAGGTTATTGTTAGAGTTAGTTTTCATCTAGATCTAATATTAGTGTTATATTAGGTTTAGTGTGATATTTAGAACTAAGGTTAGTGTTAAAATATAAGTCAGGGTTAGGGTTAATTTTAGGACTAGGACATGAATTAGAGCTAGAAGATTATGGCTAGGTTTAGGGTAAGGGTTTGGTTTAGATTAACATTTAGTGTTAGGACAATGGCTCAGTTTTGTTCAAGGAATAAGGCTAGGGTTTGGCTAGTTTTAGGATTAGCAATAGTATTAGGTCTAGTGGTAGGTTGAGGATTAGGCATAGGGTTAGTGTCAAATGTAGAGTTATGGTTAGATCTAGGGTAGGGTCTAGGACTAGGGTTAAGGCTAAGGTTAGGGCTTCTGTTAGGTTTATTTTAATGGATAGGGATAGAACTAGAAATAGGGCTGGGGGAGAGTTAGAGTTAGTCTTAGGCCAAGGTTAGGGGTAGAGATAGGGTTAGGGCTAAATTAGGATTGAATTAGTGCTAGGGTTAGTTTTAGGGTTAGGCCTATGGTTAGGGCTAGAGATATGATTAGCGTAAGGGTTAGGGTTAGTGTTAGGGTTAGGGGAAAGATCTAGGGTGAGGCTTAAAATTAGAGATAGGGCTAGAGTTAGGGTTTGGGTTAGGATTAGGACTAGGGTTAGGGTTTGGCCTAGTCCTAAGATGAGGACTAGTGTTGTGTTAGGGTTAGGGCTAGGATTAGGTCTGGGTTTATGGTTAATGTCAGGTCTGGGTTTATGGTTATGGTTATTTTTAGGGTTAGGTTATGCCTAGGTCTAGTGAAAGGGTTAGATTTAGGTTAAGGGTCAGGTTTAAAGCTAGGTGTATTATTAGAGTAAGGAATCGAGTCGGGTTTGGTTTAGGTTAAGATTTAGGGTTAAGGCATGAATTAACGTTAGGGATAAATTTAGTGTCTGGTTTAGGATAATTGATAGGGTTAGGTTTAGGGTTCAGGTTAGGATTAGAGTAATGAATAAGGTTAGTGTTAGCAATAGTGTTAGATTTAGGCCTAGGGTTAGCATTTGGGTTAGGCTTATCTTTAGGGTAATGAATAGGGTTTGACCTAAGCTTAGGGCTAGAGTTAAAGGTTAGAATTTGGACTAGGGTTAGGGTTAGGCCTAGGGTTAGTGTCAGGGTTAGGTTTGGGGTAAGTGTTAGCATTTGAGCTAGGATTAGGGCTAGCATGAGGATTAGGGTTAGAGTCAGGGCTAATATTAGGGTTAGGGTTATGTTTAGATTAAGATTAGAGTTCGAGCTAGAATTAGGGTTAGGGTGAGGGTTAGGGTTAGGGTTAGGTCTATTCTTATGGTTAGGGTTACAATAAGGGCTAGGTTTAGGGCTAGGATAAGGGCTATGTTTTTGTGTGAGATTTATGGCTAGCATTAGAGCTATGGGTAATGTAAGAGCTAGGGATGTGGTTATGGCTGGATTTGGGGTTAGGTTTATGGATAAGTCTAGTGTTCTAGTTAGGTTTTGGGTTAGGATAAGATTTAGAGCTAGGGTTAGTTTTAGGGTAGTGGTCATTGTTTGGGTTAGGGTTAGGTTTAGGGTGAGGGCCAGATTTAGGACTAGCGTTGGGTCTAAGGATAGACTTAGTCTTTACATTAGGTCAATGCTTATTGTTAGGGCTAGTGCTAGGTTTTTGTTTAAGGATAAGGCCAAGGGGCCTGCGACCCACCGGCAGAAGAGGAGCAGCCGCCTGCTGAGAGGCTGAGCCGCCCCCTCCCCCTGCGCCGGCATAGTAGAGGGAACTGTGACCAAACACAGAGCAGGCCCAGCGGCCGGCTGAGGGGCAGAGCCGCCCCCCACCCCCCTCGCCTGCCAGGTAGGGGAAGGGTGACCACCGACAGAAAAGGCCCAGTGGCCCGCGGCGGGACAGAGCTTCCAATCACTCCTGCAAGGTAGGCGGGCCTGCGACCCACCTGCAGAAGAGGAGCAGCCGCCTGCTGAGAGGCTGAGCCGCCCCCTCCCCCTGCGCCGGCATAGTAGAGGGAACTGTGACCAAACACAGAGCAGGCCCAGCGGCCTGCTGAGGGGCAGAGCCGCCCCCCACCCCCCGCGCCTGCCAGGTAGGGGAACTGTGACCACCGACAGAAAAGGCCCAGTGGCCCACGGCGGGACAGAGCTTCCAATCACTCCTGCAAGGTAGGCGGGCCTGCGACCCACCGGCAGAAGAGGAGCAGCGGCCTGCTGAGAGGCAGAGCCGCCCCCTCCCCCCCGCGCCTGCAAGGTAGTCGGAACTGTGACCACTATCAGAACAGGTCAGACCTGCAACCGAGAGACAGAACAGGCCCAGTGGCCTGAGGAAGGGTAGAGCCGCCCCCCCCACGCCTGCAAAGTAGGCAGACCTGCGACCCACTGGCAGTACAGCTCCAGAGGCCTGCAGAGGGGCAGTGCCGCTGCCTGCGCCTGCAAAGTAGGCAGAATTGCGACCACCGACAGAAAAAGCCTAGCGGCCCGCAGAGGGACAGAGCCGCCGCCCACGCCTGCAAGGTCGGCGGACCTGCTACCGACTGGCAGAGCAGGCCCAGCGGCCTGCCGGCGTTGTAGGCACATTGCCCCAATTGGAGGAGGGGCAGAGCCGCCGCCCGCGCCTGCGAGGGAGACTTTGCTACTATACAAGACCAATATAAATATATAGGGGGAAAATTCAATAGCACAACAGTTTCACCAAGTAGAAAGGAACACGAACAGTATGAAGAGACAAGGAAAGAAAGGACCACAAGCATTGCAGGTCAACTCAACGTTAGAAGAGGTAATAGCTGCAGCTGATGGAATGTCAGATAAAGAATTCAGGATATACATGCTTCAGATGATCTGGAGTCTCAAGGAAGACATCAGACAGCAAAATCAGACAATGAAAGATCACTTCAACAATGAATTACATAAACAAATCCAAGAAGCAAAAGATCAACTATACAGGGAAATAGAGGTTATAAAAAACAAACAAACAGAAATCCTAGAAATGCAGGAAGCAATAAGCCAACTTAAAAACTCAATTGAGAATACTACCAGCAGAGTAGAACACTTAGAAGACAGAACATCAGACAATGAAGATAAAGTATTTCAACTTGAAAAGAACATAGACAGCTCAGCAAGACTGTTAAGAAACCATGAGCAGAACATCCAAGAAATATGGGATAACATCAAGAGACCAAATTTAAGAGTCATTGGGATACAGGAAGGAACAGAGTTTCAAACCAAAGGAATGAGCAATCTATTCAATGAAATAATACGAGAAAACTTCCCAGACTTGAAGAATGAGACAGAACCCCAAATCCTAGAAGCCTACAGGAGGCCGAATGTGCAAAATCATAAGAGACCCACACCTAGACACATTATAATGAAGATGCCCAACATACAGAATAAGGAGAGAATTTTAAAAGCTACAAGAGAAAGGAAGCAGATCACATTTAGGGGTAAGCCAATCAGGATAACAGCTGATCTTTCAACACAGACTCTGAAAGCTAGAAGATCCTGGAATAACATATTTCAAACACTGAAAGAAAATGGGTTCCAACCAAGAATTGTGTTTCCAGCGAAATTAAGCTTCAGGATGGAAGGTGAAATTAAGGTGAAATTAAAACCTATCCACGATAAACAAAAGTTAAAAGAATTTGCAGCTAGAAAACCATCTCTTCAAAACATCCTTGGCAAAACATTACAGGAAGAGGAAATGGAAAATAACAATGAAAACCAACAGTGGGAGGTAGGACACTAAAGGGGGGAAAATAATCAAAGTGGAAAACAAACCATGTTTAGTAACATAAATAAACAAATATGGCTGGAAGAACAACCCATATCTCAATAATAACCCTAAATGTTAATGGCTTAAACTCACCAATCAAGAGACACAGGCTAGTAGAATGGATCACAAAACAAGACCCAACAATATGCTGCCTACAGGAGACGCATTTGATAGGAAAAAACATACATAGGCTGAAGGTGAAAGGTTGGGAAAAATCATATCACTCATATGGACTTCGGAAACAAGCAGGAGTATCCATACTCATATCAAATAAAATAGATTTTAAGCCAAAGTTAATCAAAAGGGATAAAGAGGGACACTACATACTGCTCAAGGGAACCATACACCAACAAGACATAACAATCATAAATATATATGCCCCAAACAATGGTGCAGCTATGTTCATCAAACAAACTCTTCTCAAGTTCAAGAGTCTAATAGACCACCATACAATAATCATGGGAGACTTCAACACACCTCTATCACCACTGGACAGATCTTCCAAACAAAAGTTGAATAAGGAAACTATAGAACTCAATAACACAATTAATAACCTAGACTTAATTGACATATATAGAATATACCACCCAACATCAAGCAGTTACACTTTTTTCTCAGCAGCACATGGATCCTTCTCAAAAATAGATCATATATTATGTCACAGGGAAACTCTTAGACAATACAAAGGAGTAGAGATAATACCATGCATCCTATCTGATCATAATGGAATGGAACTGAAAATCAACAATAAAAGAAGGAAGGAAAAAGCATACATCACTTGGAGAATGAACAATAGGTTACTGAATGATCAATGGGTTATAGAAGACATCAAGGAGGAAATTAAAAAATTCTTAGAGATTAATGAAAACACAGACACAACATATCGGAATCTATGGGACACATTGAAAGCAGTTCTAAGAGGAAAATTCATTGCTTGGAGTTCATTCCTTAAAAAAAGAAAAAACCAACAAATAAATGATCTCATACTTCATCTCAAAATCCTAGAAAAAGAAGAGCAAAACAACAGCAAAAGAAGTAGAAGGCAAGAAATAATTAAAATCAGAGCTGAAATTAATGAAATCGAAACAAAAGAAACAATTGAAAAAATTGACAAAACTAAAAGTTGGTTCTTTGAAAAAATAAACAAAATCGACAGACCCTTAGCCATGCTAGCGAAGAGAAGAAGAGAGAGAACTCAAATCACTAACATACGGGATGAAAGAGGCAATATCACAACAGACACTTCAGAAATACAGAAGATAATCAAAAATTATTTTGAATCCTTATACTCCAATAAATTAGAAGATAGTGAAGGCATCGATAAATTTCTTAAGTCATATGATCTGCCCAGATTGAGTCAGGAGGATATAGACAACCTAAACAGACCAATATCAATTGAGGAAATAGAAGAAACCATCAAAAGACTACCAACTAAGAAAAGCCCAGGACCGGATGGGTATACAGCAGAGTTTTACAAAACCTTTAAAGAGGAACTAATACCAATACTTTTCAAGCTACTTCGGGAAATAGAAAAAGAGGAGAACTTCCAAATTCATTCTACGAGGCCAACATCACCCTGATACCTAAACCAGACAAAGACACTTCAAAGAAAGAAAACTACAGACCAATATCTCTAATGAACCTAGATGCAAAAATCCTCAATAAAATTCTGGCCACTCGGATACAAAAACATATCAAAAAAATTGTGCACCATGATCAAGTAGGATTCATCCCTGGGATGCAAGGCTGGTTCAATATACGGAAATCAATAAATGTTATTCACCACATCAATAGACTTAAAAATAAGAACCATATGATCATCTCGATAGATGCGGAAAAGCATTCGACAAAGTACAGCATCCCTTTATGTTCAAAACTCTAGAAAAACTAGGGATAACAGGAACATACCTCAATATTGTAAAAGCAATCTATGCTAAGCCTCAGGCTAGCATCATTCTGAATGGAGAAAAATTGAAGGCATTCCCTCTAAAATCTGGAACAAGACAGGGATGCCCTCTCTCACACTTCTGTTCAACATAGTTCTCGAAAGACTGGCCAGAGCAATAGACAGATGAAAGAAATTAAAGGCATCAAAATAGGAAAAGAAGAACTTAAATTATCACTATTTGCAGATGACATGATTCTATACCTAGCAGACCCAAAAGGCTCTACAAAGAAACTATTAGAGCTAATAAATGAATTCAGCAAAGTGGCAGGATATAAAATCAACACGCATAAATCAAAGGCATTCCTGTATATCAGCGACAAATCCTCTGAAATGGAAAGGAGGACAACCACTCCATTCAAAATATCTTCAAAAAAAATAAAATACTTGGGAATCAACCTAACAAAAGAGGTGAAAGACTTATACAATGAAAACTACAGAACCCTAAAGAGAGAAATAGAAGAAGATCTTAGAAGATGGAAAAATATACCCTGTTCATGGATAGGCAGAACTAACATCATCAAAATGGCGATATTACCAAAAGTTCTCTATAGGTTTAATGCAATGCCAATCAAAATCCCAACAGCATTTCTTATAGAAATAGAGAAAGCAATCATGAAATTCATATGGAAAAATAAAGACCCAGAATAGCAAAAACAATGCTAAGCAGGAAGTGTGAATCAGGCGGTATAGCGATACCAGACTTCAAACTATATTACAGAGCAATAGTAACAAAAACAGCATGGTACTGGTACCAAAACAGTCGGGTGGACCAATGGTACAGAATAGAGGACACAGAAACCAATCCACAAAACTACAACTATCTTATATTTGATAAAGGGTCTAAAAGCATGCAATGGAGGAAGGATAGCATCTTCAACAAATGGTGCTGGGAAAACTGGAAATCCATATGCAACCAAATGAAACTGAATCCCTTTCTCTCGCCATGCACAAAAGTTAATTCAAAATGGATCAAGGAGCTTGATATCAAATCAGAGACACGCTGTCTGATAGAAGAAAAAGTTGGCTACAATCTACATACTGTGGGGTCGGGCTCCAAATTCCTCAATAGGACACCCATAGCACAAAAGTTAATAACTAGAATCAACAAATGGGACTTACTCAAACTAAAAAGTTTTTTCTCAGCAAAAGATACAATAAGAGAGGTAAATAGAGAGCCTACATCCTGGGAACAAATCTTTACTCCTCACACTTCAGATAGAGCCCTAATATCCAGAGTATACAAAGAACTCAAAAAATTAGACAATAAGAGAACAAACAACCCAATCAACAAATGGGCCAAGGACCTGAACAGACACTTCTCAGAGAGGACATACAATCAATCAACAAGTACATGAAAAAAATGCTCACCATCTCTAGCAGTCAGAGAAATGCAAATCAAAACCACCCTAAGATACCATCTCACTCCAGTTAGATTGGCAGCCATTATGAAGTCAAACAACAACAAGTGCTGGCGAGGATGTGGGGAAAGGGTACACTTGTACATTGCTGGTGGGACTGCAAATTGGTGCAGCCAATTTGGAAAGCAGTATGGAGATTTCTTGGAAAGCTGGGAATGGAGCCACCATTTGACCCAGCTATTCCCCTTCTCGGTCTATTCCCTAAAGACCTAAAAGAGCATGCTACAGGGACACTGCTACATCGATGTTCATAGCAGCACAATTCACAAGAGCTAGACTGTGGAACCAACCCAGATGCCCTTCAATGGATGAATGGATAAAAAAATGTGGCATTTATACACAATGGAGTATTACTCTGCATTAAAAAATGACAAAATCATAGAATTTACAGGGAAATGGATGGCATTAGAGCAGATTATGCTAAGTGAAGCTAGCCAATCCCTAAAAAACAAATGCCAAATGTCTTCTTTGATATAAGGAGAGTAACTAAGAACAGAGTAGGGTCGAAGAGCATGAGAAGAAGATTAACATTAACAGGGATGAGAGGGTGGAGGGAAAGGGAGAGAGAAGGGAAAATGCATGGAAATGGAAGGAGACCCTCAGAGTTATACAAAAGTACATACAAGAGGAAGTGAGGGGAAGGGGAAATATAATACAAGGGGGACAAACGAATGTCAGTAGAGGGGGCAGAGAGAGAAGAGGGGAGGGGAGGGGAGGGGAGGAGGGATAGTAGAGGATAGGAAAGGCAGCAGAATACAACAGACACTAGTATGGCAATATGTAAATCAATGGATGTGTAACTGATGTGATTCTGCAATCTGTATATGGGGTAAAAATGGGAGCTCATAACCCACTTGAATCAAATTGTGAAATATGATATATCAAGTACTATGTAATGTTTTGAACAGCCAACAATAAAAAATTAAAAAATAAATAAATAAAAAATAAATAAAAAAAAAATAAAAATTAAAAAAAAAAGGATAAGGCCAAATTTATGACTCTATTTAGGATTAGATTTGGTCTAGTGCTAGTGTTACTGTTAGGTTTAGGTATAGGTTTATCGGTAGGGGTAGGGTTAGGGTTCGCTTTAGGTTAGTGTCAGGTTTAGACCTAGGGTTAGTGTTAGAGTCAGAACAATGGTCAGGGTTAGAGTTAGGGTTAGAGCTAGAATGAGGCTAGGGTTAGGACTAGTAATAGTGATAGGGTTTGAGATAGGATAAGGATTATGGTTTGGACTAGGTTAGCATTAGGTTTACGGTTTGACTTAGGGTAAGGGATAGGGTTAGAGGTAGGGTTAGGGTTAGGTTTAGGTTTAGGGTTAAACCTAGGTTTAGGTTTCGGAATAGGGCTAGGATTTGTGTTAGTATTAGGGCTACAGCTAATGAAAGAACTAGGATTCCGATTAAGGCTAGTCTAGGGTTAGGCTTAGGTCAGTGTTTAGAGCTAGGGTTACTGTTAGGGTCCGAGTAAGGGTCAAGATTACTTTTAGGGTTAGGATTAGGACTCAAATTAGGGCTACATTTAGGGCTAGGTGTACGGTTAGGGTTTGGTTTAGGTTAAGGGTTAGGGTTAGTGTTTTGGCTCGATTTTGTTTTAGGGCTAGGGTACTGTTAGGGCTAGATTTCCAATTAACATCAGGGTTAGGGCTAGTGTTAGAGTGAGCTTTAGGCTTAAGGTTAGGGTTAGATCCAGGTTTAGGGCTAGGGTGAAGGTTAGGGCTAGGGTTGGGGCTAGAGATAGAGAAAGGGTTTGGGTTATTGTATGGGATAGGTTTAGAACTAGGAATAGGGCTAGGGCAAGAGTTAGAGTTAGTCTCAGGGCTAAGGACAGTGTTAGGTTTAGGATTAGGGCTAAATTAGGGATATATTAGAGTTATAATTAGTGGTAGGCTTAGGCCTATGTTTAGGGCTAGGATTAGGGTTAGCAATAGGGTTAGGGTAAGGTATGATGTTACAGCTACATTTAGGGCTAGGGCAAGGCATAAAATTAGGGTTAGGGCTAGGGTTTAATGTTAGGGTTGGGATTAAGGCTAGGCTTAGGGATACGATTAGGGCTAGGATTTGTGTTAGGGTTAGGGCTAGGATTAGGGATAGGGCTAATGTCAGGTCTAGGGTTATGGTTAGGGATAGTATTAGGGTAAGGATTATGGCCAGGTCTATTGTAAGTGTTAGGTTGATGGTTAGGTTCAGGTTTACAGCTAGGGGTATTATTAGGGTCATAGTCAGGGTTAGGGTATGGGTTAGGTTAAGGTTTAGGCTTAGGACTCAAATTAGCATTAGGGTTAGTGTTAGGGTCAGGGTAATGGATACAGTTACGTTTAGGGTTAAGGTTAGATTTAGAGTAATGGACAGGTTTAGGGTTAGGGATAGGGTTAGGTTTAGGCCTAGGGATAGAATTTGGTTAGGGTTATTGCTAGGGTAATACATTGGATTAGAGCTACAGTTAAGACTTGGGTTATGGTTAGGTAGAGCTATGGTTAGGGTTAGGCCTAGGGTTAGAATTTGGTTAGGGCTATGGTTAGGGGAATGGATAAGATTAGAGCTAGAGATAGGGCTAGGATTATGGTTAGAATTAGGGCTATGATTTGGGTTAGATTTTGGGTTAGGACAAGGTTTAGGTTTATGGTTAGGTTTAGGTTAAGTGTTAGGGCTAGGGTTAGGGTTAGGGCTAGGGTTAGAGCTAGGTTTAGGGCTCTGATTATGTCTTTATTTTGAGTTAGATTAGGGCTATTTAGGACTACAGCTAATGTTAGAACAAGGGTTTTGATTAGGGTTAATGTTAAGTTTAGCATTATGTCTAAATCTAGTGTGTGGATTAGGTTCAGGTTTAGGGTGATGATTAGAGACAGGGTTAGTGTTACCGTCAGAGTCAGGATCAGTGTTACTGATCAGAGTTAGGGATAGACTCGAATTAGGGCTAGGGTTAAGGCTAGGTTTAAGGTTAGAGTTTGTGTAAGGGTTAGGGTAAGAATTAGGGATAGGTCTAGAGTCAAGTCTAGGATTATGATTTGGTTAGGGTTAGGGCTTTGTCACAGTTTTGTTTTACAGCTAGGGCTACTTTTAGGATTAGCGATAGTGTTAGCAGTAGTGGTATGGTGAGGTTTAGGCTTAGATTTATTGTTATGTTTAGATCTAGGTTTAGGGCTATGGCTAGGTTTAGCCCTAAGTTTAGGGCTAGTGTTAGGATTGTTAACGCATAGAGATAGAACTAGAATAAGGGCTAGGGCGAGAGTTAGAGTTAGTCTTAGGGCTAGGGTTAGTGTTAGGTTTAGGGTTAGGGCTAAATTAGGGCTGGGTTTAGGGCTAGGGTTAGTGTTAGGGTTAGGCCTAGGGTTAGGGTTAGGGAGAAGGGAAGTGATGGGGTTATATCTAGGTTTAGGGCTATGGCGAGGGTTACAATTAGGATTAGGGCTAGGGTTAGGATTAAGGCTATGTTTAGCGTTAGGATGAGGGTTTTTGTTAGGTCTAGGACTAGGATTAGGGATAGGGCTAATGTCAGGTCTAGATTTATGATTAGTGTTAGTTATAGGGTTAGGTTATGGCTAGATCTAGTGTAAGGGTTAGGTTTATTTAAGGGTCAGGTTTAAAGCTAGGTGTATTATTAGGGTCAGTGTCCAGGTAGGGATTGGTTTAGGTTAAGTTTTAGGGTTAAGGATTGAATTAGCTTTAATGTTAGAGTTACAGATAGGGTAATGGATAGGAGTAAGTTTAGTGTTCAGGTTAAAATTAGAGTAATGGATAGGGTTAGTGTTAACAATAGGGTTAGCGTTACGCCTAGGGTTAGCATATGAGGTAGGCTCATCTTTTATCTTTTTTTTTTAATTTTTTTTATTGGTTGTTCAAAACATTATAAAGCTCTTGACATATCATATTTCATACATTAGATTCAAGTTGGTTATGAACTCCCAATTTTACCCCAAATACAGATTGCAGAATCACATCGGTTACACATCCACATTTTTACATAATGCCCTATTAGTAACTGTTGTATTCTGCTACCTTTCCTATCCTCTACCATCCCCCCTCCCTCCCCTCCCATCTTCTCTCTCGACCCCATCCACTGTAATTCATATCTCTCCTTGTTTATTTTCCCATTCCCCTCACAACCTCTTATATGTAATTTTGTATAACAATGAGGGTCTCCCTCCATTACCATGCAATTTCCCTTTTCTCTCCCTTTCCGTCCCACCTCATGTATCTGTTTAATATTAATCTTTTCTTCCAGCTATTCCTCCCTGCTCTGTTCTTAGTTGCTCTCATTATATCAAAGAAGACATTTGGTATTTGTTTGTTAGGGATTGGCTAGCTTCACTAAGCATAATCTGCTATAGTGCCATCCATTTCCCTGAAAATTCTATGATTTTGTCATTTTTTAGTGCTGCGTAATACTCCATGGTGTATAAATGCCACATTTTTTTATCCATTCATCTATTGAAGGGCATCTGGGTTGGTTCCACAGTCTAGCAATTGTGAATTGTGCTGCTATGAACATCGATGTAGCAGTATCCCTGTAGTACGCTCTTTTAAGGTCTTCAGGGAAAAGTCCAAGAAGGGCAATAGCTGGGTCAAATGGTGGTTCCATTCCCAGCTTGCCCAGGAATCTCCATACTGCTTTCCAGATTGGCCGCACCAGTTTGCAGTCCCACCAGCAATGTACAAGAGTACCCTTTTCCCCACATCCTCTCCAGCACTTGTTGTTGTTTGACTTCATAATGGCTGTCAATCTTACTGGAGTGAGATGGTATCTTAGGGTGGTTTTGATTTGCATTTCTCTGACTGCTAGAGATGGTGAGCATATTTTCATATACTTGTTGATTGATTGTATGTCCTCCTCTGAGAAGTGTCTGTTCAGGTCTTTGGCCCATTTGTTGATTGGGTTATTTGTTTTCTTATGTTTAATTTTTTGAGTTCTTTGTATACTCTGGATATTAGGGCTCTATCTGAAGTGTGAGGAGTAAAAATTTGTTCCCATGATGTAGGCTCCCTATTTACCTCTTTTATTGTTTCTCTTGCTGAGAGAAAACTTCTCAGTTTAAGTAAGTCCCATTTGTTGATTTTTGTTATCAACTTTTGTGCTATGGGTGTCCTATTAAGGAATTTGGAGCCCGACCCTACAATATGTAGATCGGAGCCAACTTTTTCTTCTATCAGATGCAGAGTCTCTGATTTGATATCTAGCTCCTTGATCCACTTTGAGTTAACTTTTGTGCATGGCAAGAGGAGGGGATTCAGTTTCATTTTGTTGCATATGGATTTCCAGTTTTCCCAGCACCATTTGTTGAAGATGCTATCCTCCCTCCATTGCATGCTTTTAGCTCCTTTATCAAATATAAGATAGTTGTAGCTTTGTGGATTAGTCTCTGTGTCCTCTATTCTGTACCATTGGTCCACCCTCCTGTTTTGGTACCAGTACCATGCTGTTTTTGTTACTATTGCTCTGTAATATAGTTTTAAGTCTGGTATCGCTATACGGCCTGATTCGCACTTCCTGCTTAGAATTGCTTTTGCTATTCTGGGTCTTTTATTTTTCCATATGAATTTCATGATTGCTTTATCCATTTCTACAAGAAATGCCGTTGGGATTTTGATTGGCATTGCATTAAACCTATAGAGAACTTTTGGTAATATCGCCATTTTGATGATGTTAGTTCTGCCTATCCATGAACAGGGTATATTTTTCCATCTTCTAAGATCTTCTTCTACTTCTCTCTTTAGGGTTCTGTAGTTTTCATTGTATAAATCTTTCACCTCTTTTGTTAGGTTGATTCCCAAGTATTTTATTTTTTTTGAGGATATTGTGAATGGAGTGTTTTTCCTCATTTCCGTTTCAGAAGTTTTGTCGCTGATATACAGAAATGCCTTTGATTTATGCGTGTTGATTTTATATCCTGCCACTTTGCTGAATTCATTTATTAGTTCTAGTAGTTTTTTTGTAGACCCTTTTGGGTCTTCTAGGTATAGAATCATGTCATCTGCAAATAGTGATAATTTAAGTTCTTCCTTTCCTATTTTTATGCCTTTAATTTCTTTCGTCTGTCTAATTGCTCTGGCCAGTGTTTCGAGAACTATATTGAATAGAAGTGGTGATAGAGGGCATCCCTGTCTTGTTCCAGATTTTAGGGGGAATGCCTTCAATTTTTCTCCATTGAGAATGATGCTAGCCTGAGGCTTAGCATAGATAGCTTTTACAATGTCGAGGTAAGTTCCTGTTATCCCTAGTTTTTCTAATGTTTTGAACATAAAGGGATGCTGTACTTTGTCGAATGCTTTTTCTGCGTCTATTTAGATGATCATATGGTTCTTATTTTTAAGTCTATTGATGTGGTGAATAACATTTATTGATTTCCGTATATTGAACCATCCTTGCATCCCAGGGATGAATCCTACTTGATCATGGTGCACAATTTTTTTGATGTGCCTTTGTATCCGATTCGCCAGAATTTTATTGAGGATTTTTGCATCTAGGTTCATCAGAGATATTGGTCTGTAGTTTTCTTTCTTTGAGGTGTCTTTGTCTGGTTTCGGAATCAGGGTGATGTTGGCCTCATAGAATGAATTTGGCAGAGCTCCTTCTTTTTCTATTTCCTGAAATAACTTGAAAAGTATTGGTATTAATTCTTCCTTAAAGGTTTTGTAAAACTCCGCTGTATACCCATCCGGTCCTGGGCTTTTCTTGGTTGGAAGTCTTTTGATTGCTTCTTCTATTTCATCTATTGTTATTGGTCTGTTTAAGTTGTGAGTATCCTTCTGACTCTGTCTGGGCAAATCATATGACTTAAGGAATTTATCGATGTCTTCACTATCTTTTATTTTATTGGAATATAGGTTTTCAAAATAATTTCTAATTGTCTTCTGTATTTCTGTAGTGTCTGTTGTGATATTGCCTTTTTCATCCCATATGTTAGTGATTTGAGTTCTCTCTCTTCTTCTCTTCGTTAGCATGGCTAAGGGTCTGTCGATCTTATTTATTTTTTCAAAGAACCAACTTTTAGTTTTGTTAATTTTTTCAATAGTTTCTTTTGTTTCAATTTCGTTGATTTCTGCTCTGATTTTAATTATTTCTTGCCTTCTGCTACATTTGCTGTTGTTTTGCTTTTCCTTTTCTAGGGCTTTGAGATGAAGTGTGAGCTCATTTACTTGTTGGTTTTTCCTTTTTTTGAGAAATGACCTCCAAGCGATGAATTTCCCTCTTAAAACTGCTTTCATTGTGTCCCATAGATTCTGATATGTTGTGTCTGTATTTTCATTTATCTCTAAGAATTTTTTGATTTCTTCCTTTATGTCTTCTGTAACCCATTGATCATTCAATAACATATTGTTCATTTTCCATGTGATGTAGGATTTTTCCTTCCTTCTTTTATCATTGATTTCCAGTTTCATTCCATTATGATCAGATAAAATGCATGGTATTATCTCCACCCCTGTATATTTACTGAGGGTTGCCCTATGGCATAATATATGGTCTTTTTTTGAGGAGGATCCATGAGCTGCAGAGAAAAAAGTATATCCACTTGATGATGGTTGATATATTCTATATATGTCAGTTAAGTCTAGGTTGTTGATTGTGATATTGAGTTCTATAGTTTCTTTATTCAGCTTTTGTTTGGAGGATCTGTCCAATTGTGAGAGAGGTGTGTTGAAGTCACCCATAATTATTGTGTTGTGGTCTATTTGATTCTTGAACTTGAGGAGAATTTTTTTTATGAACGTCGCAGCACCATTATTTGGTGCATAAATATTGATAATTGTTATGTCTTGTTGGTGAATGGTTCATTTTAATAGTATATAATGTCCTTCCTTATCCCTTTTGATTAATTTAGTCTTGAAGTCAATTTTATTCGATATGAGGATGGCCACCCCTGCTTGCTTACGAGGACCGTGTGCATGGTATATTTTTTCCCAACCTTTCACCTTCAGCCTGTGTATGTCTTTTCCAATCAGATGTGTCTCCTGGAGGCAGCCTATTGTTGGATTTGTTTTTTTTAATCCATGTTACCAGCCTATGTCGCTTTATTGGAGAGTTTAAGCCATTAATGTTTAGAGTTACTATTGATATATGGTTTGTACTTCCAGCCATGTTTGATTATTTATCTTCTTCTTTTTTTTTTAATTTAGTTTGTTTCTCCATGGTTAGCTTTCCCCCCGCCCTCTGTCTTTATAGAGGCACTTCCCACTGATGGTTTTGGTTATTGTTTTTCATTTCTTCCTCGTGTAGTGTTTTGCTCAAGATGCTTTGCAATGCTGGTTTTCTGGCTGCAAATTCTTTTAGCTTTTGTTTATCATGAAAGATTTTTATTTCGTTATCGTACCTGAAGCTTAATTTTGCTGGATACAGAATTCTTGGTTGGCATCCATTGTCTTTCAGTGTTTGAAATACGTTGTTCCAGGATCTTCTCGCTTTCAGCGTCTGTGATGAAAAATCCGTTGTTAACCTTATTGGTTTACCCCTGAATGTAATCTGCCTTCTTTCTCTTGTAGCTTTTAATATTTTCTCCTTGTTCTGTATATTGGATATCTTCATAACAATGTGTCTTGGCGTTGGTCTACTGTGATTTTGTGTGCTCGGTGTCCTGTATGTATCTACAATTTGTATATCCGTTTCCTTTTTTATTTCTGGAAAGTTTTCTGTAATTATTTCTTTCAGCAGGTTACTCATTCCCTTGGTTTGAATCTCTGTACCTTCTTCTATCCCGATGACTCGTAGGTTTGGTTTCTTTATGTTATCCCATATCTCTTGGATGTTTTTTCTCGTGGTGTTTAACCAGCCTTTCTGAGTTGGCTAGGCTCTTTTCAAGATGATATATTTTGTCTTCATTATCTGATGTTCTGGCTTCTACGTGCTCCACTCTGTTAGTGATACTCTCAATTGAGTTTTTAATTTGGTTTATCGTTTCCTTCATTTCTAGAATTATTGTTTGGTTTTTTTTTTTTATAATCTCAATCTCCTGATAAAGATGCTTAACTTCTTCTTTTATCTGTCTATGTAATTCATTTTCAAAGTGTTCTTTCACTGTTTGGATTTGCTGTCTCGTATCTTCTTTAAGGTTCCATTCCGTCTGTCTAAGGTATTCCTTGAGTTCTTTATATGACCATTTTTCTGCTGACTCTAGGTCCTCCTGAATATTTAGGCTGTCCTTCATTGTTTGTACTCCTTTTCTTCCTTGCTTTTTTATGCTGCTCATGTTACTTCTTGTTCTGTTTGACTGCTGAGTTACTGTTTACTCTTATAGATTTATTTGATGCTTGAGAGGAAAGATATTAGAAGGGAAGGGAAGAAGTCACTAAAGAGACTGAGAGTAGGCAGGTAGAATTCAAGGAAGGGGGAATAAGAAAATTGAAAAGAAATGAAAAGACAAAAGAAACAAGAATAACAAAGATTAGATAATAAAGAAAGAAAGAAAAGATGAAAAAAAATTTTAACAAAAATAATAGTGATAATAAAAAATGAAAATTAAAATTAAAATAATAATAATAATAATAAAATAAAAAAATTAAAAAAATAGAAACATTGAAAAAAGTTAAAGAACAACAACAAATAAAAATTGAAAATGAAAGAAAAAGAAGAAAAAAAAAGAAAAAGAAAAGAAAAAACAATGATAATAATAATAATAATAAATGCAGTCCTAGAGTTCTATTAACTTCTCTTCCAGTATGTGGAGCTGTGCCCACTGGGCCAAGCTTCTCCTCTGAATAGGTGGGAACCATTCACTGTGCAGCAGCTCTTTCTCCTATACTGGGCGGGTCTCCAATCCTGAGTGTCTAGGGCCTTGTCTTGTGTTTCCTCAAGCCAGGCCGTGCTCACCTGTGGCGCTCACCACAATACTGGCTACACGCCAGGTCTGCTGCTCCTGGGAGCCCTGTTTTCATGAACACCTGGGCTCACTCTCCCTGTTTGCCTCCCTCAGACCCTAAGTTTGTAGAGCTTGGGGCTGAGATCCCCCAGCGAATTTGCTTGCCCTCCTGTAGCCACGCCCCCGGTAGCTGGTGCAAGAGACCTCAGTTGTCAGCACTGGTGGGAGCGGTAGCCGGGAGTTCCGCGCCGCGAGTCCCGCGCCACTCCTGATTCCCTCGGTCTGGTTATTGCGTTCACAGGAGAGCTGAGAGTGGCCCTTAAGTTTCCCCTGCTGTGTGGAGAGAGATGACTAGGGGATTACACACCTGTCGCGCTGGTTTCAATGCAGTTATCTCCTCCGCCCGTGACGCCATTTCTCTGCCATGGTGATATCCCATGCAAATGGTGACCGTTGGTTCCCTTTGCCGGGTGACCAATGCAACGGGTGGGTCCTGACTGTCTCTCCCAATCCCCGTTTCAGTCCTGTGGCCACTGCCTATGAAGGCTCGGTTGGCTTTTACCTCTGTAAGTTCCTAAGGGCCGGCCAATTATTTCAGCGGGATCGTTAGTGCTGAGTCACATGAAGCAGGCGAACCAGAGCTTAATTGCCTCCGATTCGGGCTCTGTGTGTGTGTTCTGAGGGGCCCAGCCTGTACACCCCAGATCCACGTCAGCTCAGCATTGCCTAGTGATCCTGAGCAAACAGCATTTAGACAGTTTACGGCTCCCTATGCCCGCGCAGTTGAAGATGTCAGAGACTTGATCTCTCTGCGCCTGCCACCATGTTACATCTCCTCAATGCTATTCATGTTGCCCTTACAGCTTCCTGGTATAAGCAAGTTCTTGGGATTATACAAACTGCTGCTTCTGTTTCCAGTCCAGATTTCTAGAAATGAAACCCTGCCGCCGTCGCCTCCGTCTCTGGGCCGCGCTCACGAGCGCCGCACTTGTCTGCGACCGTAGCAGAGCCGCCCTGGCCTCCGCAGCTCTTCAGCCCGGTGCCCGGCCCCAGGGGCCCAAGCAGCTGCTGCCGCGGCTCTCCATCCCCTTCCTCCGGAGCACGGGTCCCCTGGCAGGGGGGTGCAGAACGACCCCAGAGCAGGCTCTGCCCGAAGGTGCAGCGGCGAACTGGCCACCGAGACGCTCGAGGCTGCAGTCCAGCCTTTGGAGGACAGGGCTCGGCACGCAGCCCAGCTCCAACCTCTAGGTGCGGCTGCCGGACAGCGTATACAGAGCCATCAAGACAGCAAGCAGAAAGCAAATAGCCGAGGTAGGCTCATCTTTAGGGTAATGCATAGTGTTAGAGCTAAGCTTAGGGCTAAGGATAAGGTTACGATTTGGGCTAGGGTTAGGGTTAGGCCTAGGGTTAGTGTCAGGGATAGTTTTACGGTAAGTATTAGCATTTGAGCTAGGGTTAGGTCTTGGGTGAGGGTTAGGGTCAGAGTCAGGGCTAGGGTTAGGGTTAGGGTTATGTTTAGGGTTTGGGTTAGAGCTTGAGGTTCAATTAGGGCTAGGGCGAGCATAGGATTAGGCTTAGGTCTAGGGTTATGGTTATGGTTACAATTAGGGCTAGATTTAGGGCTAGGATAAGGGCTAGGTTTTGTGTGAGTTTTAGGGCTAACATTAGGGCTATGGGAAATATAAGAGCTAGGAATATGTTTATGGCTAGTTTTAGGGTCAGGGTTATGGATATGTCTAGTGTTAGGGTTAGGTTTTGGGTTAGGATAAGGTTTAGAGCTAGAGTTTCTTTAGGGTTAAGAGTCATTGTTCAGGATAAGGATAGGTTTAGGGTGAGTGCCAAAATTATGACTAGCATTGGGTCTAGGGATAGGGTTAGTCTTTAAGTTAGGTTAATGGTTATTGTTAGGGCTATTGCTAGGTTTTTGTTTAGGGCTATGGCTATATTTATGAATATATTTAGGATTAGGTTTTGTCTAGTGCTACGGTTACTGTTAGGTTTAGTATAGGGTTACCAGTATGGGAAGTCTTAGTGTTCAGTTTAGTGGTAGGGTCAGGTTTAGACTTAGGTTAGTATTAGGGTCAGAATACGGGTTAGGGTTAGGTTTAGGTTTAGAGTTAGAATCAGGGCTAGGATAGGACAAGTAATAGAGTTAGGGTTTGGGGTAGGCTAAGGATTAAGTTTAGGACTAAGGTAGCACTAGGTTGAGGGTTTGGCTTAGGGAAAGGAATAGGGTTTAAGGTAGGGTTGGTTTAGTGTTAGGTTTAGGGCTAGGGTTAGGGTTAGGGTTAGAGTTAAAAACTAGGGTTAGATCTCGGATTTGGGCTAGGATTTGTGTTATCAATAGGGCTACAGCTAATGAAAGAACAAGGTTTCTGTTTAGGGTTAGTTCTAGGGTTAGTGTTAGGGTAAGGTTTAGAGCTAGGGTTAGTGTTAGGGACTGTATCAGGGTCAGGGTTATTTCTAGGGTTAGGGTTAGGACTCAAATTAGGGCTAGGTTTAGGGCTAGGTGTAGCTTTTGGGTTTGGTTTAGGTTAAGGGTTAGGTTTATGGCTCGGTTTTGTTTTAGGGTTAGGGTAGATATAGGGCTAGTTTTCCAATTAGTATTAGGGTTAAAGCTAGTGTTATGGTGAGGTTTATAATAATTTTAGTTTTAGATCAAGGTTTAAGCTAGAATTAGGGCTAGATTTAGGGCTATTAATAGAGTTAAGGTTTGTGGTATGCTAAGGATTAATGTTAGGACTAGATTAGCATTCCCTCTCCCTAGAGGGTTTGGCTTAGGGTAAGGGATAGGGTTAGAGGTACGGTTAGGGTTAGGGTTAGAATCAGGGCTCAGATTAGGCTAGGATTTTTGTTAGCATTAGGGCTACAGCTAATGAAAGAACTAGGATTCCGATTAGGGCTAGTTCTAGGATTAGAATTAGGGCAATGTTTAGAGCTAGGGGTACTGTTAGGGTCTGACTCAGGGTCAGGTTTATTTCTATGGTTAGGGTTAGGGCTCAAATTAGGGTTAAGTTTAGGAATAGGTGCAGGTTTAGTGTTTGGTTTAGGTTAAGGATTAGGGTAGGATTATGGCTTGGTTCTGTTTTAGGGCTAGGGTAGGGTTAGGGCTACTTTTCTAATTAGCATTAAGTTTAGGGCTAGTGTTAGGGTGAGGTTTGGGCTTAAGGTTAGGGTTTACAACCAGGTTTAGGGCTAGGGTGATGGTTAGAGTTAGGGTTGGAGCTAGGGTTTGGGTTATAGCAAGGGATAGGTTTTGAACTAGAGAAAGGGCTAGGGTGAGAGTTAGAATTAGTCTTAGGGCTAGGGATAGGATTAGGTTTAGGATTAGGGTTAATTTAGGGCTTGGATTAGCTCTAGGGTTAGTGTTAGGTTTTGGTCTAGAGTTAGGGCTAGGGTTAGGGTTAGAGTTAGAGTAAGGTATGATCTTACAACTACATTTTGGGCTAGGGCATGGGATAAAATTAGGGTTAGGGATTCAGTTAAGGTTAGGTTTAGGATTAAGGCTAGGCTTAGGGCTAGGATTAGGGGTAGGGTTTGTGCTAGGGTTAGGGCTAGGATTAAGTCTAGGGCTAATGTCAGTTCTAGGGTTATGGTTAGGGATAGTTTTAGGTTTAGGTTTATGGCCAGGTCTATTGTAAGTGTTACGTTGAGGGGTATGGCCAGGTTTACTGCTAGGGGTATTATTAGGGTCAGAGTCAGGTTTAGGATATGGGTTAGGTTAAGATTAAGGTTTGGTCTAAAATTAACATTAGGGTTAGGGTAATGGATATGGTTAGGTTTCAGGTTCAGGTCAGGTTTATTATAATGGACAGGGTTAGGGTAAGGCATAGGGTTAGAGTTAGGCCTAGGGATAGAATTTGGTTAAAGATATGTTTCAGGTAATCAATAGGATTAGAGCTACAGTTAGGACTAAGGTTATGGTTAGGTTAGGGCTATGGTTAGGGTTAGGCCTAGTGTTAGAATTTGTTTAGGGTGATGGTTATGGTAATGGATAAAATTATATCTAGGTTGAGGGTTACTGTTATGGTTATGAATAGGGCTATGGTTCGGTTTAGGTTTCGGGTTAGGACAAGGTTTAGGTTTAGGGTTAGGTTTAGGTTAAGTGTTAGGGCTAGGGATAGGGTTAGGGCTATGATTCAAACTAGGGTTAGGGCTCAGATTAGGGCTAGATTTTGGGTTAGGTTCGGGCTAATGTAGGACTACGGCTAATGTAAGAACTAGGGTTACTATTAGGGCTAGTATTAGGGTTAGCATAAGGACAAGGTCTAGTGTTTATATTTGGTTTAGGTTTAGGGGAATGATTAGAATAGGGTTAGTGTTAGGGTCAGTGTCAGGATTAGTGTTACTTTTAGGATTAGGGATAGGACTCAAATTAGGGTGAGGCTTAAGGCTAGGTGTAGGGTTAGGATTTGTGTTAGGATTAGTGTAAGAATTAGGCATAGCACTAATGTTAGGTCTAGAGTTATGTTTGGTTTAGGGTTAGGGTTGGGGCTATGGCTCAGTTTTGTTTTAGAGCTAGGGCTAAGGTTAGGGCTAGTTTTGGGATTAGCAATAGTTTTAGGGCTAGAAATAAATTGAAGTTTAATCATATTTTAATTGTTATGGTTAGATCTAAGTTTAGGGCTAGGGCTATGGTTAGAGCTAAACTTAGGGCTAGTGTTACGGTTATGATAACAGGATTAGAACTAAAAATAGGGCTAGGGTGAGCGTTAGAGTTAGTCTTAGGGCTAGGGTTAGGGGTGGGTTTTAGGTTAGGGCTAAATTAGGGCTAGGATTAGTGCTAGAGTTAGTGTTATGGTTAGGGCTAGGGTTAGGGTTAGTGTTAGTGTTAGGGATAGGGTTAGGTTTAGGGAAATGGATGGGGTTATAGCTAGGTTTAGGGATAGGACGAGAGTTAGAATTAGGGTTAGGGCTAGGTTAGGGCCCAGGTTATGATTAAGGCTAGCTTTAGGGCTAGATTTGAGGGTTTGTGTTAGTGCTAGGACTAGTATTAGGGCTAGGGCTGATGTCAGGTCTAGATTTATGGTTGGGGATAGTTTTAGTGTTAGGTTATGGGTAGGTCTAGTGTAAGGATTACGTTTAGGGTAAGCGTCAGGTTTAGAACTAGGTATATTATTAGGGTCAGGGTCCGGGTAGGGTTTGGTTTAGATTAAGGTTTAAAGTCAAGGTTTGAATTAGCATTAGGGTTGGGGTTAGAGTTAGGGTAATGGATAGGGTTAGGTTTAGGGTTCAGTTTAAATTTCAGGTAATGGATAGGGTTAGTGTTAGGGATAGGGTTAGTGTTAGGCCTAGGGTTAGCATTTGAGTTAGGCTTATCTGTAGGTTAATGGATAAGGTTAGAGCTAAGGTTAGTGCTAGGTTAAGTTTAGGATTAGGGCTAGGATTCGGTTTAGGCCTAGGGTTAGTGTCAGGGTTAGGTTTAGGGTAAGTGTTAGGGTATGAGCTAGGGTTAGGGCTAGGGAAATGGTTAGTGTTAGAGTCAGGGCTAGGGTTATGGTTAGGGTTATGATTAGGTCTATGTTTAGGGTTAGGATAAGGCTAGGTTTGTATGGTGTTTATGGCTAGCATTAGGGCTATCAGTTAGGGTTAGGGTTAGGGTTAGAGTTAGGGCCAGAATTAGGAGTAGTGCTTAGTCTAGCGATAGTGTTAGTCTTTGAGTTAGGTTAAGGGTTATTTTTAGGGCTAGTGTAAGGCTTTTGTTTAGGGCTAGGGCTAGATTTATGAGTATATTTAGGATTAGGTTTGGTCTAGTGCTAGTGTTACTGTTAGGTTTAGGTACAGGTTTACTGGTAGGGGTAGGGGTTGGGGTAGGTTCCAGTTTAAGGTTAATGTGAGGTTTAGTTCTAGGGTTAGTGTTAGAGTCAGAATAAGGGTCAGGATTTGGGTTAGAGTTACAGCTAGAATGAGGCCTAGGGTTATGATTAGTAATAGAGTTGGGGATTGGGGTAGGCTAAGGATTAGGGTTAGGACTCGGTAACATTAGGGTGAGGGTTTGGCTTAGGGAAAGGGATGGGTTTAGAGGTAGGATTATGGTTAGGGATAGGTTTAGGGCTAGGGTTAGCGTTAGAGTTAGTCTTAGGGTTAAACCTAAGGTTAGAGTTTGGATTAGAGCTAGGATTTGTGTTAGCTTTAGGGCTATGGTTAATGTAAAAACTTGGTTTCTGATTAGGGCTAGTTCTAGGGTTAGAATTAGGGCAATGTATAGAGCTAGGGTTATTGTTAGGATCCCAGTCAGGGTAGGGTTACTTCTAGGGTTAGGTTTAGCACTCAAATTATGGCAAGGTTTAGGGATAAGTTTAGGGTTAGTGTTTGGTTTAAGTTAAGGGTTAGGGTTAGGGTTATGGCTCAGTTTTGTTTTAGGGCTAGGGTAGGGTTAGGGCTAGTTTTCCAATTATAAATCGGATCAGGGCTAGTGTTAGGGTGAGTTTTAGGCTTAAGGTTACGGTTAGATACAAGTTTAGGGCTAGGGCAAAGGTTAGGGCTAAGGTTGGGGCTAGGGATAGGGCTAGAGTTTGGGTTTAGTAAGGGATAGGTTTAGAACTAGGGATAGGGCTAGGGTGAGAGTTAGAGTTAGTCTTAGGGGTAGGGATAGGGTTAGGTTAGGGCTAGATTAGGGCTAGGATTAGTGCTAGGGTTACTGTTAGGTTTAGGCCCAGGTTTAGTGCTAGGGTTAGGGTAAGGTTTGATGTTACAGCTACGTTTTGGTCTAGGTCAAGGGATAAAATTAGGCATAGGGCTAGGGTTAAGGTTATGGTTAGGATTAAGTCTAGGCTTAGTGCTAGAATTAGGGCTAGGGTTTGTGTTAGCCTTAGTGTTAGGATTGGGTCTGGGGCTAATGTCAGGTTTAGGGTTATGGTTAGGGATAGTTATAGGGTTAGGTTTATAGTGAGATCTATTTTAAGGGTTAGGTTGAGTGTTAGGGTCAGCTTTGCAGCTAGGGTATTATTAGGGTCAGAATCAGGGTTAGGGTATGTGTTAGGTTAAGGTTTAGGGTTAGGGCTCAAATTAACATTTGGGTTAGTGTTAGGGTTAGGGTAATGGATATGGTTAGGTTTAGGGTTCAGATTAGGTTTAGGGTAATGGCAGCCTTAGGGTTAGGAATAGTGTTAAGGTTAAGCCTAGAGATAGAATTCCATTAGGGTTATGGTTAGGGTAATGGATCGATTAGAGCTACAGTTAGGGCTAGGGTTATTTCTTAGATTAGGGCTATGGTTAGTGTTGGGCCTAGGGTTAGAATTCGGTTAGGGTTATGGTTAGGGAAATAAATAAGATTAGAGCTAGGGTTAGGGCTAGGGTTATGGTTAGGATTAGAGTGGTGTTTCTGGTTAGGTCAAGGTTTAGTTTTTGGGTTAAGTTTAGGTTAAGTGTTAGAGCTAGGGTTAGGGTTAGGTATAGGGTTAAAGCTAGGGTTAGAATCCACAAAACTACAACTACCTTATATTTGATAAAGGGGCTAAAAGCATGCAATGGAGGAAGGATAGCATCTTCAACAAATGGTGCTGGGAAAACTGGAAATCCATATGCAACCAAATGAAACTGAATCCCTTTCTCTCGCCATGCACAAAAGTTAATTCAAAATGGATCAAGGAGCTTGATATCAAATCAGAGACACGCTGTCTGATAGAAGAAAAAGTTGGCTACGATCTACATACTGTGGGGTCGGGCTCCAAATTCCTCAATAGGACACCCATAGCACAAAAGTTAATAACTAGAATCAACAAATGGGACTTACTCAAACTAAAAAGTTTTTTCTCAGCAAAAGATACAATAAGAGAGGTAAATAGAGAGCCTACATCCTGGGAACAAATCTTTACTCCTCACACTTCAGATAGAGCCCTAATATCCAGAGTATACAAAGAACTCAAAAAATTAGACAATAAGAGAACAAACAACCCAATCAACAAATGGGCCAAGGACCTGAACAGACACTTCTCAGAGGAGGACATACAATCAATCAACAAGTACATGAAAAAATGCTCACCATCTCTAGCAGTCAGAGAAATGCAAATCAAAACCACCCTAAGATACCATCTCACTCCAGTTAGATTGGCAGCCATTATGAAGTCAAACAACAACAAGTGCTGGCGAGGATGTGGGGAAAAGGGTACACTTGTACATTGCTGGTGGGACTGCAAATTGGTGCAGCCAATTTGGAAAGCAGTATGGAGATTTCTTGGAAAGCTGGGAATGGAGCCACCATTTGACCCAGCTATTCCCCTTCTCGGTCTATTCCCTAAAGACCTAAAAAGAGCATGCTACAGGGACACTGCTACATCGATGTTCATAGCAGCACAATTCACAAGAGCTAGACTGTGGAACCAACCCAGATGCCCTTCAATGGATGAATGGATAAAAAAAAATGTGGCATTTATACACAATGGAGTATTACTCTGCATTAAAAAATGACAAAATCATAGAATTTACAGGGAAATGGATGGCATTAGAGCAGATTATGCTAAGTGAAGCTAGCCAATCCCTAAAAAACAAATGCCAAATGTCTTCTTTGATATAAGGAGAGTAACTAAGAACAGAGTAGGGTCGAAGAGCATGAGAAGAAGATTAACATTAAACAGGGATGAGAGGTGGGAGGGAAAGGGAGAGAGAAGGGAAAATGCATGGAAATGGAAGGAGACCCTCAGAGTTATACAAAAGTACATACAAGAGGAAGTGAGGGGAAGGGGAAATATAATACAAGGGGGACAAACGAATGTCAGTAGAGGGGGCAGAGAGAGAAGAGGGGAGGGGAGGGGAGGGGAGGGGGGATAGTAGAGGATAGGAAAGGCAGCAGAATACAACAGACACTAGTATGGCAATATGTAAATCAATGGATGTGTAACTGATGTGATTCTGCAATCTGTATATGGGGTAAAAATGGGAGCTCATAACCCACTTGAATCAAATTGTGAAATATGATATATCAAGAACTATGTAATGTTTTGAACAGCCAACAATAAAGAATTTAAAAAAAAAGCTAGGGTTAGGGCTCAGATTAGGGCTAGGTTTTCTATTTGTTTTAGGGCTAGGGTAGGGTTAGGGCTAGTTATTTTGGGTTAGGTTAGGGATAAGGTAGGAATACAGCTATTGTAAGAACTAGAGTTAAGATTAGGGCTAGTTTTAAGTTAGCATTAGTTCTAGTTCTAGTGTTTAGGTTAGATTTAGGTTCAGGGAGATGATTAGAGATAGGGTTAATGTTAGGGTCAGAGTCAGGATCAGTGTTACTGATCAGGGTTAGGGATAGGACTCGAATTAGGGCTAAAATTAAGGCTAGGTGTAGGGTTAGGTTTTGTGTTAGGGTTAGGGTAAGAATTAGGGATAGGGCTAAATGTCAGGTCTAGCATTACCATTAGGCTAGGGTTAGGTTAGGGCTATGGCTCAGTTTTGCTTTAGAGCTAGGATTAGTGTTAGGGCTCGTTTTAGGATTAGTGATAGTGTTAGGGCTAGTTGTAGGATGAAGTTTAGGCTTAGATTTATTGTTATGGTTAGATTTAGGTTTAGGGCTAGGGCCTGCATTAGGGTTAAGTTTAGGGCTAGTGTTAGGGTTACGGTAATGCACAGGGTTAGAATTATAAATAGGAGTTAGGTGCTATTAGAGTTATTCTTTGGGCTAGGGTTTGGGGTAGGTTTAGGGTTAGGGCTAAATTAGGGCTAGGATAAGCGCTAGGATTAGTGTTAGGGTTAGGCCTAGGGTCAGGGCTAGGGTTATGGTTAGTGTTAATGTTCGGGTTAGGATTAGATTTAGAGGAAGAGATGGGGTTATAGCTAGGTATAGATCTAGGGTTCAGATTAGAATTTGATTTAGGGCTAGGGTTAGAGATCAGGTTAGGATTAAGGCTAGTTTTAGTGACAGGATGAGGGTATATGTTAGGGCTAGGGCTAAGATTAGGGCTAAGGCTAATGTCAGGTCTAGGTTCAAAGTAAGTGGTAGTTTTATGGTTAGGTTATGGCTAGGTCTAGTGAAAAGGTTATGTTTAGCATAAGGGCCAGGTTTAGAGCTAGGTGTTTTATTAGGGTCAGGGTCCAGGTATGGTTTGGTTTAGGTTAAGGTTTAAGGTTAAGGCTTGTATTAGCATTAGTGTTTGGTTTAGGATTAGGGTAATGGATATAGTTAGGTTTAGGATTCAGGTCAGGTTTAGAGTAATGGATATGGTTATCGTTAGAAATAGGGTTAGTGTTAGGCCTAGAGTTAACATTTGGTTTAGGCTTATCTTTAGGGTAATTGATAGGGTTAGAGCTAAGGTTAGCACTAGGGTTAAGGTTACATTTATGGCTCAGGTTAGGGTTAGGCCTAGGATTAGTATCAGGGTTAGGTTTAGGGTAAGTATTAGGGTTTGAGCTAGGGTTAGGTCTAGGGCGAGGGTTAGGGTAAGAGTCAGGGCTAGGGTTAGGGTTAGGGTTAGTGTTATGATTAGGAAAAGGGTTAGAGTTTGAGCTAGGTTTAGGACTAGGGTGAGGGTTAGGGTTAGAGTTAGGTCTAGGATTACGGTTAGGGTTACAATTAGGGCTAGGTTTAGGGCTAGGGTAAGGATTAGGTTTGTGTGATGTTTATGGCTAGCATTAGGGCTATGGGTAATGTAAGCGCTCAGGTTATGGTTATGGCTAGTTTTAGGATTAGGGTTATGGATAAGTCTAGTGTTAGGGTTATTTTTTGGTTTAGGATAAGGTTTAGAGCTAGGGTTTGTGTCAGGGCAAGCATCAGTGTTTGGGTTAGGGTTAGGGCCAGAATTAGGGATAGCGTTGGGTGTAGGGATACGGTTAGTCTTTGTGTTAGGTTAAGGGTTATTGTTAGGGCTAGTTCAAGATTTTTGTTTAGAAGTAGGGCTAGATTTATGACTCTATTTAGGATTAGGTTTGGTCTAGTGGTAGTGTTACTGTTAGGTTTAGTTATAAGTTTACTGGTAGGGGTAGAGTCGGGGTCCAGTTTAGGGTTAGTGTCAGGTTTAGATCAGGTTACTGTTAGGATCAGAATAAGGGTCAGGGTTTGGGTCCAGTTTAGGGTTAGTGTCAAGTTTAGATCAGGTTACTGTTAGGATCAGAATAAGGGTCAGGGTTTGGTTTTAGGGCTCACGTTAGGGCCTAGAGTTAAGACTAGTAATAGAGTTAGGGTTTGGGATAGGCTAAGGATTAGTGTTAGGACTAGGGTAGCATTAGGGTGAGGGTTTGGCTTAGGGTAAGGGGTATGATTAGTGGTAGGGTTAGGATTAGGGATAGGGTTAGTATAGGGTTAGGGTTAGGGTTAGTCTTAGAGTTAAACCTAGGGTTAGGGCTTGGATTAGCACTAGGATATGTGTTAGCATTAGGGCTACAGCTAATGAAAGAACTTAGTTTCTGATTAGGGCTAGTTCTTGGTTTAGCATTAAGGCAATGTTTAGAGCTAGGGTTAGTGTTAAGGTCCGAGTCAGAGTCAGGGTCATTTCTAGGGTTAGGGTTAGGACTCAAATTAGGGCTAGCTTTAGGGCTAGGTGTAGAATTAGGGTTTGGTTTAAGGTTAAAATTTATGATTATGGTCGGTTTTGTTTTAAGGCTAGGGTAGGGTTAGGGCTAATTTTCAAATTAGCATTGGTGTTAGGGCTAGTGTTAGGGTGAGATTTAGGCTTAAGGTTACGGTTTGATCCAGATTTAGGGGTAGGACAAAGGTTAGGGCTAAGGTTGGGGCTAGGGATAGGGCTAGGTTTTGGGTTATGGTAAGGGATAAATTTAGAACTAGGGATAGGGCAAGGGCGAGAGTTAGATTTAGTCTTACGGATAGGGATTAGGTTAGGTTTACTCTTAGGGCTAAATTAGGGCTAGGAACAGTGCTAGGGTTGGTGTTAGGTTTAAGCCTGGGTTTAGGGCTAGGGTTAAGGTTAGTGTTAGGGTTAGGGTAAGGTATGATGTTACAGCTATGTTTTGTGCTAGGAAAAGGGACAAAATTAGGGTTAGAGCTAGGGTTAAGATCAGGGTTAGGATTAAGGCTAGGCTTACAACTAAGATTAGGGCTAGGGATAGGGTAATGTCAGGTATTTGGTTAAGGTTAGGCTAGTGTTAGGAATAGGGCTATGGCTCAGTTTTGTTTTAGAACTAGGCCTATGGTTAGGGCTAGTTTTATGATTAGCGATAGTGTTAGAACTAGTGGTAGTGTGAAGTTTAGGCATAGATTTATTGTTATGGTTAGATCTAGGTTTAGGGCTACGGCTAGGGTTAGGGCTAAGTTTAGGCCTATTGTTAGGGTTATGGTAACAGGGTTAGAACTAGAAATAGGGCTAGGGTGAGAGTTCGAGGTAGTCTTTTGGCTTAGGTTAGGGGTAGGTTTAGGGTTAGGGCTAAATTAGGGCTAGGATTAGCGCTAAGATTAGTGTTAGGGTTAGGCCTAGGTTTAGGGTTAGTGTTAGGTTTAGTATTAGGTGTAGGGGAAGGGTTAGGGTTATAGCTAGGTTTAGGGCTAGGGTGAGGGTTAGAATTAGGATTAGGACTAAGGTTAGGGTTTGGGTTAGGATTAAACTAGGTTTAGGGCTAGTCTGAGGGTTTGTGTTAGGGCTATGGCTAAAATTAGGGCTAGGGCTAATGTCAGGTCTAGGTTTATGGTTAGTATTAGTTTTAGTGTTAGGTTATGGCTATGTCTAGTGTAAGGTTTAGGTGTAGGGTAAGGGCCAAGTTTAGAGCTAGGTGTATTATAAGCATCAGAGTCCGGGTAGGGTTTGGTTTATGTTAAGATTTAGGGTTAATGCTTGAATTAGTGGTGTGTTAGGGTTAGGGTTAGGGTTAGGGTAATGGATAGAATTAGGTTTATGGTTCCAGTTAGGTTTAGAGTAATGGATAGGGATAGTGTTAACGATAGGGTTATCATTAGGCCTAGGGTTAGCATTTCAGTTAGGCTTTCCTTAAGTTAATGGATAGGGTTAGAGCTAAGGGTAGGGCTAAGGTTAAGGTTAGGATTAGGGTTAGGGTTAGGGTTAATGTTAGGGTTAGTTTTAGGGTAAGTGTAGGCATTTGAGCTAGGGTTAGGGCTAGGGCGAGGGTTAGGGTTTGAGTCAGGGGTAGGGTTAGGTTTGGGTTTAGGGTTATCTTTAGGCTAAGAATTAGAGTTTGAGCTAGGGTTAGGGCTGGGGTGAGGGTTACCATTAGGGTTAGGTCTAAGTTTATGATTAGGGTTATGATTAGTGCTAGGTTTAGTGCTAAGATAAGGACTAGGTTTTGTGTGATTTTTAGGGCTAACGTTAGGGCTTTGGGTAATGTAAGAGCAAGATATATGGTTGTGGCTAGTTCTGGGGTCTGAGTTATGGATAAGTCTACTGTTAGTGTTAGGTTTCGGTTTAGGATAAGATTTAGAGCTAGATTTTCTATTAGATTAAGTGTCATTGTTGGGTTAGGGTTAGGTTTAGATTTAGGGCCACAATTAGGACTAGTGTTGGGTCTAGTGATAGGTTTAGTCTTTATGTTAGGCTAAGGGTTATTGTTAGGGCTAGTGCTAGATTTTTGTTTAGGTCTAGGGCAGATTTATGACTCTATTTAGGATTAGGTTTGGTCAAGTGGTAGTGTTACTGTTAGGTTTAGGTATAGGTTTACTGGTAGGGGTAGAGTCAGGGTCCAGTTTAGGGTTAGTGTCAGGTTTAGATCAGGTTACCCTTAGGATCAGAATAAGGGTCAGGGTTTGGGTTAGGGCTATAGCTAGAATGAGGCCTAGGGTTAGGACTAGTAATAGAGTTAGGGTTTGGGGTAGGCTGAGAATTATGGTTAGGACTAGGGTAGCATTAGGGTGAGGGTTTGGCTTAGGGTAATGATAGGGGTAGAGGTAGGGTTAGAGTTAGGGTTACAGTCAGGCTTAGTGTTAGGTTTAGGGTTAAACCTAGGATTAGGGCTAGGATTTGTGTTAGCATTAGGGGTACAGCTAATGAAAGAATAGGATTTTGATTTGGATTGGTTCTAGGTTTAACATTAGGTCAATGTTTAGAGCTAGGGTTACTGGTAGGGTCTGAGTCAGGGTCAGGGTTATTTCTAGGGTTAGGTTTAGGACTCAAATTAGGGCTATTTTTAGGGCTAGATGTAGTGTTCAGGTTCGGTTTAGCTTAAGGGTTCGGGTTAGGGTTCTGGCTCGGTTTTGTTTTAGGGCTAGGATAGTGTTAGGGCTAGTTTTCCAATTAGTATTAGGATTAGGGCTAGTGTAAGAGTGAGCTTTAGGGTTGGAACCATGTTTAGGGTTAGGGTGAAGGTTAGGGCTAGGATTTGGGCTAGAGATAGGGGTATGGTTTGAATTATGGTAAGGTATAGGTTTAGAATTAGGGATAGCGCTAGGGCGAGATTTAGAGTTAGTCTTAGTGCTATGGATAGTGTTAGGGCTAAATTAGGGCTAGTATTAGTGCTATGGTTAGTGGTAGGTTAAGGCCTAGGTTTAGGGCTAGGGTTAAGTTTAGCGTTAGGGTTAGGGTAAGGTATGATGTTACAGCTACATTTAGGGCTAGGGCAAGGCATAAAATTAGAGTTAGGGCTCAAGCTAATTTTAGGATTAGGATTAAGGCTAGGCTCAGGGATAGAATTAGGGCTAAGAGTGTGTTAGGGTTAGGGCTATGATTAGGGATAGGGCTAATGTCAGGTCTAGGGTTACGTTTAGGTATAGTTTTAGGGTAAGGATATGGCCAGGTCTATTGTAAGTGTTAGGTTGAGGGCTAGGGTCCGATTTACAGCTAGAGGTATTATTAGGGTCAGAGTCAGGGTTAGGGTATGGGTTAGGGTAAGGTTTAGGCTTGGGTCTCAAATTAGCATTTTGGTTAGTGTTAGGGTTAGAATAATGGATATGGTTAGGTTTAGGGTTAAGGTTAGTATTAGAGAAATGGACAGGCTTAGGGTTAAGGATACAGCTAGGTTTAGGACTAGGGATAGAATTCGGTTAGGGTTATGGTTAGGGTAATAGATTGGATTAGAGCTACAGTTAAGGCTAGGGTTATGGTTAGGTTAGGGTTATTGTTAGGGTTAGGCCTAGGTTTAGAATTTGGTTAGGGTTATGGTTTGGGTAATGGATAAGTTAAGAGCTAGGGATAGGGCTAGGATTATGGTTAGGATTAGGGCAATGGTGTGGATTAGATTTCGGGTTAGGACAAGGTTTAGGTTTATGGTTAAGTTTAGGTTAAGTATTAGGGCTAGAGTTAGGGTTAGGGCTAGGGTTAAATCTAGGGTTAGGGCTCTAATTAGGGTTATATTTTGGGATAGGTTATGGCTATGTACGACTATGGCTAATGTTAGAACTAGGGTTATGATTAGGGCTAGTATTAAATTTAGCATTATGTCTAAGTCTAGTGTTTACATTAGGTTTTGGTTTAGGGTGATGATTAGAGATAGGGTTAGTGTTACTTTCAGAGTCACGATCAGTGTTACTGATCAGAGTTAGGGATAGACTCGATTAGGGATAGAGTTAAGGCTAGGTGTAGGATTACAGTTTGTGTAAGGGTTAGTGTAAAAATTTGGGATAGGGCTAATGTCATGTCTAGGATTATGATTTGGTTAGGGTTAGGGTTAGGGCTTTGACTCAGTTTTGTTTTACTGCTAGGGCTAGAATTAGGGCTATTTTAGGATTGGCAATAATGTTAAGGCGAGTGTTACGGTGAGGTATAGGCTTAGATTTATTGTTATGGTTAGATCTAGGTTTAGGGCTATGGCTTGGTTTAGGGCTAAGGTTAAGGCTAGTGTTAGGGTTATGATAATGGAGAATTTTAGTACTAGAAATAGGGCTGGGGCGAGAGTTAGAGTTAGTCTTAGTGCTAGAGTTAGGGTTAGGTTTAGGTTTAGGGCTAAATTAGGTCTAGATTTAGGGCTAGGGTGAGTGTTAGGGTTAGGCCTAGGGTTAGGGTTAGGGTTAGGGTTAGTGTTAGATTTAGTGTTAGGGTTAGGGTTAGGGGAAGGGATGGGGCTATAACTAGGTTTAGGGATAGGGCAAGGGTTAGTAATTAGGTTTAGGGCTAGGGTTAGGATTAAGGCTATGTTTAGGGCTAGGATGAGGATTTGTGTTAGGGCTACGGATAGGATTAGGAATAGGGCTAATGTCACTTCTAGATTTATGGTTATTGTTATAGATTTAAGTTATGGCTAGGTCTAGTGTAAGGGTTAGGTTTAGGGTAAGTGTCAGGTTTAAAGATAGGTGTATTATTAGGTTCAAGGTCCAGGTAGAGTTTGGTTTAGGTTAAGGTTTAGGGTTAAGGATTGAATTAGCATTAGGGTTAGGGTTAGTGTTAGGGTAATGGATAGGGTTAGATTTACGGTTTAGGTTAGATTTAGAGTAATGGATAGGGTTAGTGATAGCGAAGGGTTAGGGTTGGTCCTAGGGTTAGCATTTGAGTTAGGGTTATCTTTAGGGTAATGGATAGGATTAGGAGGGCTAGGATAGGCCTAGTAATAGAGTTAGGGTTTGGGTAGGCTAAGGATTCAGATTAGGACTAGGATAACATTAGAGTGAGGGTTTGACTTAGGGAAAGAGCTTAGATAAGGACTGGGGATAAGGTTAACATTAGGTTAGGGTTAGGGTTAGGCCTAGGGATAGTGTCAGGGATAGTTTCAGGGTTATGTTAAGGGTAAGGTTTAGAGCTTGAGGTACGATTAGGGCTAGGGCGAGGGTAGGGTTAGGTTTAGGTCTAGAGTTATGGTTAGGTTTACAATTAGGGCTAGGTTTAGGGCTAGGATAAGGCCTAGGTTTTGTGTGAGGTTTAGGGCTACCCTTATGGCTATGGAAAATGTAAGAGCTAGAGAAATGTTTATGGCAAGATTTAGGGTCAGGGTTATGGATAAGTCTAGTGTTAGGGTTAGGATTTTGGTTAGGATAAGGTTTAGAGCTAGTGTTTGTGTTAGGTTAAGGGTCATTGTTTGGGATAGGGTTAGGTTTGTGGTGACAGCCAGAATTAAGACTAGAGTTGGGTCTAGGGATAGATTGTTTATGTTAGGTTTACGGTTATATTTAGGGCTAGTGCTAGGTTTTTGTTTAAGGCTAGGGCTAGATTTATGACTATATTTAGGATTAGGTTTGGTCTAGTGCTAGTGTTACTGTTAGGTTTAGGTATAGGTTTACCGGTAGGGGTAGTGTTAGGGTTCAGTTTAGTGATAGAGTCAGGTTAAGACATAGGGTTAGAGTTAGGGTCAGAATAATGGTCAGGGTTAGGACTAGGTTTAGAGGTACAATGAGGGCTAGGATAGGCCTAGTAATAGAGTTAGGGATTGGGTAGGATAAGGATTAAGATTAGGACTAGGGTAACATTAGGGTGAGGGTTTGACTTAAGGAAAGTTATAGGGCTTGAGATAGGGTTAGGGTTAGGGTTAGGGTTAGGTTTAGGGCTAGGGTTAGGCTTAGGGTTAGGTTTAGTGATAGGGAAAGGATTAGGGTTAGGGTGAGGTTTAGGGTTAGTGTCAGGGTTAGGGATAGGGTAAGGGTTAGTGTTAGAGTTAGTGCTAGGGTTAGTGTTAGGGATAGGTTTAGTGTTACGGTTAGGGTTAGGGTCAGGGATAGGGTTAGGGGTATGGTTAGGGTTAGGGTTTTTGTTAGGGTTAGGGTTCGGGTTAGGGTTAGGGTTAGGGTTTGTGTTGGGTTTAGGGTTAGGGTTAGGGTTAGGGTAGGGTTAAGGTTAGCATTAGAATTAGGGTTAGGGTTAGGGTTAGATTTAGGGTTAGATTTAGTATTAGGTTTAGTATTAAGGTTAGAATTAGAATTAGGTTTAGTTTTAGGTTTAGGGTTTTGTTTACATTTAGGATTAGTCTTAAGGTTAGGGTTAGTGTTAGGGTTAATGTTAGGGATAGTGTTAGGGTTAGGATTTGGGTTAGGGTAAATTTTAGGGTTAGGTTTAAGGTTAGGTTTAGTGTTAGGGATAGGGTTAGGGTTAAAGTCACTGTTAGGGTCATGGTTATTGTTATGGTAAGGGTTAGTGTTAGGGTTAGTGTTTAAGGTTAGGGTTAGGGTTAGGGTTAGTTTTGGGGTAATGTTAGGGTTAGGGTTATGGTATGGTTAGGGTTAGAGATAGGGTTAGTGTTAGCAGTAGAGTTATGATTAAAGTTAGTGTTAGGTTTAGTGTTAGGGTTAGGGTTAGGGCTAAATTTAGTGTTAGGGTTAGGTTTAGTTTTAGAGTTAGGGTGAGTGTTAGAGTTAGGGTTAGGGTTATATTTTAGAGTTAGAGTGATGGTTATGGTTAGGGTTACAGTTAATCTTAGGATTAGGGTTAGGGTTAGGGTTAGTGTTAGTGTTAGGCTTAGGGTTAGTGTTACGTTTATTGTTAGGGTTAGTGATAAATTTATGGTTAGGAATAGGGTTAGTGTTGGAATTAGGGTTGCAGTTAGGGTTAATGTTATGTTTACGGTTAGGGTTTGTTTAGGGTTAGTGTTAGGCTAGGGTTACTGTTAGATTAGGGTTAGGGTTAAAATTAGGGTTAGAGTTAAAATTAGGGTTAGAATTATTATTAGTGTTAGGGTTAAGGTTATGGTTAGAATTAAAGTTAGGTTAGTGTTATGCTTAGGGTTAGGTTAGTTTTATGATTATGGTTAGGGTTCGGGTTGTGTTAGGGTTAAAGTAAGGGATAGGGTTAGGGTTAGGGTAACTGTTAGTGTTAGGGTTAGTATTAGGTTTAGGATTAGGGTTAGTGTTAGTGTTGGGGTTAGAGTTTTAGGTTTAGGTTTAGGGTTAGAGTTAGTGTTGAATTTAGGGGATGGAGATAGGATTAGGGTTATGTTGGCTTCATGAAATAGATTATGGATTAGGGTTAGCTTGTGGTTAGGGTTGTGTATGGGTTTAGGGTTAGGGTTAGGGTATTGTTCTTGTTAGGGTTAGGCAAAGGGATAGTGTTTGGTGTAGTTTTAGAGTTAGGGTTAGAAATAGGGTTAGCTTTAGTGTTAGGGTTAGAGTTACATTTAGGGTTATGGTTAGTGTTAGGGTTAGAGTTAGGGTATGTGTTATAGTTAGAGTTTGGTTAGGATAGGGGTAGTGTTAGAGTTAGGGTTAGGGTAGCATTAGTGTTTGGGTGAGGGTTATAGTAAGGTATAGTGTTAGTGTTAGGGATAGGGTTAATGTTGCATTAGGTTTAGGGTTAGAATTAGGTGAGGGATAGGGTTAGGGTTAGGGTCAGGGTCATGTAAAGGGTAAGGGTATGGGGATAGTATAGAAACTGGGTTAGGTTTAGGGTTATGGTTAGGGTTAGGGTTATGTTTTAATTAGAGTTACGGTTAGGATTAGGGATAAGTTAGGTTTAGGGTTAGGGTTAGGATTTAGTGTTTGGGTTAGTGTTAGGGTTAGGGGAAGGTTAGGGTTAGGGTTAGTGTTATTGTTAGGATTAGTATTAGGTTTATTGTTAGGGTTAGGGGTTAGAATTGGTGTTAGGTTTAGGGTTAGGATTATGATTATGTTTTGTTGGTTAGTGTAGAGTTTTTGTTAGTGTTAGTATTTGG